>NC_089819.1:25078506-25161006 GCF_029633855.1 Hoplias malabaricus
TGGTCGGATCGATACGTCAATAAGAGCAGCTCTGCAGGAAACACAGTGTCTCTCCGAGCCTTGTGCAGGGGGTTCACTGTGGGGGGATTCAGCAGAAAGAGTTTACATTCCTGCTGCATTTCTTCTGGATTTACAAAACTGGCTGTGTGTGTGTGTGTGTGTATGTGTGTGTGTGTGTGTGTCTGTGTGTGTGTGGGTGCTATTGACCACTTATTTCTTATTTTATGCTTAAACATCAGTGTGCACTGATACAGATGTTCAGCTGTATTATCTCCATAGACATGCTCTCTATATAATGGGACTCTCTGGAGCAGCTGTACATGAGCCTCACTGTACTCAATGCCATGTGTGGGCTAGAAGTGTATAAAGCCCCCAGTACTGCGCTGATGGACTTACATCCAGTGACTCTGGGACAGGTTGGAGTTGTGTTCCTGATGCAGAGGTAATCCTCCAACATCAGCGTCCACAACGTAAGAGCACAACACTGAGTGCTTAAGACACACACTGACACACACACACACACACACACACACACACACACATACAAACACACACACACACACACACACACACAAATACACACACACAGACACACACACACACACTGATACACACACTGACACACAAACACTGACACACACACACACAAATACACACACAGACACACAAACACTGACACACACACACACACACACACACACACACACACACACACACACACACAATCACCCACTCAGACAAACACACACACACACACACAAACCCAAACAAACAGAGAGTATCTTTTGCACTTAAAGTCTTTCTTTAATGCACTTATTACTTCCTGGCATACTGCACTTAATGTAAGGTATTTTGTATAAATTGTGCTGTAGTTTGAATGTAAGATCCTCTTTTGTAAGTCGCTTTGGATAAAAGCGTCTGCCAAATGCATAAATGTAAATAAATGTAAACACACACACAAACCCAAAACATACAAACATACAAACATACAAATACACGCACAAACACACACAAACATACAAATACACACAAAGGCACACACAAGCACACTCACATGCACACAGCCTACACACACAAATATACAAACACACACACACACACATATAAATACACACATACAGCACCAGTCAAATGTTTGGACACTCCCCTCAGGAGGGTTTCCTTTGTTTTGAGACATTTTCCACATGTTGTGAATGTACAGCACCAGTCAAAAGTTTGGACACAATCTCATTCAATGGTCTGTCTTTAATTTTTATAATTCTCTGTGTTGTAAATGAATACAGAACACATTCAAACTATAAAGGAGCACATGGAATTATGTGGTAAACAAATAAGTGTTAAACAACCAGGATATGTTTTACACTTTAGATTCTTCAATCTGTTGACTGACAGCTGTGGCCTCGTCGAGAGTTCATCTGTAGAACCGCTCCCTTCTGAATGTGTCTGAGACTGTAACTGGGTGCAGAGGTAGGGGCTGGTACACAGTTCTCTACAGTGAACAGCCCAGTTCCACCAGTGACTAATGAGGAGATGGGTTCAAACTTTTGATGGGTACTGTACATACGCATGTACACACACACACACACACACACTTTCAAACACACACACACACACACACACAAACACACACACACACTTTCAAACACACACACACACACACACACACACAAATATCATGTCTCATCTGATAGATGCCCTCATGCACTCTGAAAGTAGCCTTACCCCTAACCACACACACACACACACACACTCAGGCAATAATCGGTGAGCCGATCTAACAAGTTCATTTCCGCGGGGCGGCGGAGGATCGCTCCTCAGACCTGCGAGTCAGCAGCCTGGCGAGCCGATCAATGAGCAGAGACGATGAAGCTAGGGCAGCGAATCGAGCCCAGATTCCCAAAAATCAATCAGCAATTTAAACGCTTGAAGGGAGGGGGATTGAGAGGGGATACTTGTGGAAAAATGTGGCGGGGGCTGAGGAGCGAGGAGGGAAGGGTAGGACTCGAGTCTATTAAAGAGAAAAAGAGAGAGTCATTCCAGGGCTCTGAATTTGTCGTCCCATTTTCACGGGCCAGGGACCTGCCATACAAGGACGGAGGAGGAGGAGGAGAGAAGGATGGAGGGATGGAACGGAGGAGGGATGGAGGGAGTCACAAGTCAAGTGGAGTCCCCTCTGACCCCAGTGTGTGTGTGAAGTGTAAAATATGCCACAGTAAGCAACTGTTTATGAGATTATAGCCTCATTGGCCACTATACTGGAAACGCCTCCTTTGCTGATACCCCTTGTTGCTGTGCGGTTACTATGGAGATGTCAGCAGACTATTAATTCTATTAACAATTAACAGCAATTAGAAGTAATTAACGAAGGGTTCGTTTGTGGACACACAGCTCGTAAACCTGGAGAAGGTCTCCGTGCTCTATGCCAAGTGTCAAACGGTGGGGTATAAAGCCCCCAGCACTGGGCTGTGGAGCTGTGGAACAGTGGAACTGCATTCTCTGAAGTGATGGAGCTCCTGAAGTTACGGAATGGAGGATTACACACACAGTGTAACCCAGGTTAGGTGCTGAAATTATCATCTAACATCAGCAACTGACCTGAGAGCAAACCTTGAGGTGCAGGGACGCAGGAAGTGGAGGGTGATCATGTATAACATTTAGGGGCATATAATTATATAGTTTTAGTTTAGTTTAAGGGCCAGCTGCTGCCAAAATAAAAAGTTAATCATTTAATCATTACACTTGTGTTTTATGGTGTGTCTGTGTTTCTGTGAGGTGCAGGGAAACTCTCTGAAAAGCACAGATACTGAATTTCCACTGGACTCATTCATTCACTGTGTGTAACTCTTATCCAGTTCAGGGCGGCGGTGGGACCGGAGCCTACCCGGAATCACTGGGCACAAGCAGGAAACACACCCTGGAGGGGGCGTCAGTCCTTAAGAGGGTGACACATACTCACACATTCACTAACACACATGGACACTTTTGAGTCGCCAATCCACCTACCAACATGTGTTTTTGGAGCATGGGAGGACACCGGAGGAAACCCACGCGGACACAGGGAGAACACATCACACTTCTCACTGACAGTTGCCTGGAGGACACCCACGCAGACACAGGGAGAACACACCACACGCCTCACAGACAGTCACCCGGAGGAAACCCACGCAGACACAGGGAGAACACACCACACTCCTCACAGACAGTAACCCGGAGGAAACCCACGCGGACACAGGGAGAACACATCACACTTCTCACTGACAGTTGCCTGGAGGACACCCACGCAGACACAGGGAGAACACACCACACTCCTCACAGACAGTAACCCGGAGGAAACCCACGCAGACACAGGGAGAACACACCACACGCCTCACAGACAGTCACCCGGAGGAAACCCACGCAGACACAGGGAGAACACACCACAGTCCTCACAGACAGTCACCCGGAGGAAACCCACGCAGACACAGGGAGAACACACCACACTCCACACAGACAGTCATTCATCAAAACCCGAGCGCTTCACACTGACGCTCGTAGACGGCTGCGCTGATTAGAATGAGATGGTTTGGTTGTTTCTGTTGTTTTTGTGCCTGCCATCAAATACTCACAGCTATGATACAATATACAGAGTAGGCTTCAGAGGACCATAGACCCTGTTACTGCAGCACCGTGGGACAGACCAAGAGTGACGTCTTTCATTTCACCAGAAACACAGGAGAAGGCCCACGTGGTCAGGCTCAGGGCGGCTGTAGCTAATAAACTGTGGGCAGAGTGGAGGCGAGCTGGAGGGTGGGTGTGATATTGTTTGGTGCGAAGCTGTGGGCAGGAACTCATTTAGGTCAGTGTCCGAGCTGCAGCATCGATGCTATTGACCCGGCAAGTCATCCGCTAATAAAATGACTGACAGCCACTGGCCGCGCGATCGAAGATATGGATCCACCAAGAAAAGGAGAGAGAGAGAGAGAGAGAGAGAGAGAGGGAAAAAAGGAAGAGAGCTGGTCTTCAAAAGATCTACAGAAGAAAGGAAGTGTTGTTTGTGTGTGTGTGTCTGTGTGTGTGTGTGTGTGTGTGTGTGTGTGTGTGTGTGTATTAGTGGTTTGAACAAGCCATGTAACCACGTATTTGAAGGTGTCTTCCCTCATAGACCTCACACAGTGGGAGCAGCTGCACATGAGCCTAAGGTCACGGCTTAATGCCAAAGCTAAAGAAAACATGACTCAGTGTTAATTTTGGCAGCTGATATTGATTAAGCTTTAGTCTTAGTTTTTTTACTAGTTTTTTTACTAGCACGGTGGTGCAGCAGGTTAGTGTCGCCATCATGCAGCTTCAGGGTAACTATCTTTTTATTAAGCTCTCATTTAGCTTTCATTGATCAATTAATGTTTTTATCAGAGTTTTTGTTAACGACATTAGCATTGGTCTGAATCCCTCTGCTTTGTTTTTGTGATCCACCACTAATCGTCCAACTTCAGTACAGTACCTGACTTCAGTAACGCTGATGAGGCTGAATGCAATCATACCCTTGCAGCAATTGCAGCCTCCCAGAGAGAGAGAGAGAGACAGAGAGAGACAGAGAGAGAGACAGAGAGAGAGAGAGACAGAGAGAGAGAGAGAGGGAGAGAGAGAGGGAGAGAGACAGAGAGAGAGACAGAGAGAGAGACAGAGAGAGAGAGAGAGGGAGAGAGAGAGAGAGAGAGAGAGAGAGAGACAGAGAGAGAGAGAGAGGGAGAGAGAGAGAGAGAGAGAGACAAAGAGAGAGAGAGAGAGAGAGAGAGAGAGAGAGAGATTCACATTCTGTGCCATATTTACTCCATCACTTGCATAACAGTGTGACATTGTCTGTGTGTGTGTGTGTATGACACTGTGTGTGTGTGCGTGTGTGTGTGTGTGTGTGTGTGTGTGTGTGTGTGTGTGCAAGTGAGAGAGAGAGAGAGAGAGAGAGACAGAGAGAGAGAGAGAGGGAGAGAGAGAGGGAGAGAGAGACAGAGAGAGAGACAGAGAGAGAGACAGAGAGAGAGGGAGAGAGAGAGAGAGAGAGAGAGAGCTTCACATTCTGTGCCATATTTACTCCATCACTTGCATAACAATAGTGTGACTGTGTGTGTGTGTGCGTGTGCGTGTGTGTGCAAGTGAGAGAGAGAGAAAGAGAGAGAGAGAGAGAGAGAGAGAGAGAGAGAGAGAGAGAGAGAGAGAGAGAGAGAGAGAGACTGTGCTTGCTGGGGTGGAACGAAACTGGTTTCTCTGAGAAACAGACATTGTGGAGGCTTAGCAACCAGAGAAGTGTCTCCCTCTGAGACCTCCCTTGAGAGTTCTGGCAAGACACTGACACAGACACACACACACACTCATTACTGCACACACACACACACACACACAAAGCCAGGCTCTGTATTAAAAATGCATGCTGTTTACAACAACAAAAGATGCTCTGATTGAGGAATATGATCCTCGCTAAAAGCGTGGCTCCTCCAAAGCGTCGTTTATGACTCGAAGAGTGAGTGGAGGGGAAGGGAGCGTAGCTGCTAATGGGTAACATGAGGGGCTAGTGTCTGTTAGCATGGAGGATTTAGCCCAGTTTACTTCTTACCCAGAATCTAGAGCCAGGGATAAACCCCCCCCCCCTATACAATGCACAAGGCGGGAACATGCCCTGAAGGGGGTGCCAGTCCTTTGCAGGGCGACACACACACACACATTCACTCATACACTCATACACACTGTGCCCCTGTGCCACCTCATGATTATATTATAGTAAATAACTATATCATAATACCATTAAATATTAGTATTGATTTGGATGAGACAATGAATGAATAAATCAATACTGTCACAAGGTCTACATCTCCACTACACACCTCTTATAATTAGTTCATTCAGCTGCATTAACCGAATGAGACCCTCTGCACAAGGCTGATGTCCCTATGTCCAATGCCAAGTGTCATAAAGGGGTATAAATCCCTTCAGCATTTAGCAGTGAAGTGGAGTGATGGGGCTCCTTCTCATCCAGAACCAACCATGCAACATCAGTATCTGACCTGTATCTGTTTATTTCTGATTGTCCAGTGCTGGGCTAGTGCTAATGTATTATGGGAAATCCCACAGAGAAGCTTGGAGAAATGAAGATCATCAGGTCTTTTCTTTTGGTTTTTTACAGTTATGTCCCAAACTAAAGGTTACAGCTCCCTTGCATCTACACTCACTGGTTGTTTACCTCTCACTGATCCAGATTTATAAACACCCCGCAGGCTTTGGGTGTGAACGGCTAAACACTGGGTAATGGCTAGAGGATGAGAAGATCTGGGATGGAACGAGTGCCAATGGTATCTTTGCATCTTCTAAAATATTAAAGTGGCCGATTAGAAGATGCGTATAGCTCAAAGTCTGTGTGTGTGTGTGTGTCTGTGTGATTTTTTTTTTGCTGTGGCTGTGGTCAGCTTTCTGCCGCATGCTGATGTCAGACTCTGCTCCGCAACAGCACTTCATGATAATTAGCCTCTCTACCTCCATCATTATACTCCACTCCCATGGTGCAGTGTGATTGCTTTGTCCCAGCAGGTATTGAAAACCTTGCTGGTGGGGAAACACACACACACACACACACACACACACACACACACACACACACACACACACACAGAGAGAGAAACATACACCAGATGACAGGAATATAATATCGCTGTCAGACTAAAAACCCATGTTGTAAAACAGTAACATTTCAGCAGAAGGAAAACACCTTTTTTTTTTTTTTTTTTTTTCTTTTAAGAGGGAACATCAATGTGAAAACTGATTCCAAGCAAAATGGGCCACTTCTATTGGTCCCATTTATTGCCAGATTTGACAAAATATGAAAAAATAAGTTCTATATTCATTCATTCATCCATTCATTATCTGTAACCCTTATCCAGTTCAGGGTCGCGGTGGGTCCAGAGCCTACCTGGAATCATTGGGCGCAAGGTGGGAATACACCCTGGAGGGGGCGCCAGTCCTTCACAGGGCAACACACACACTCACACATTCACTCACACACTCACACCTATGGACACTTATTGAGTCACCAATCCACCTACCAACGTGTGTTTTTGGACCGTGGGAGGAAACCAGAGCACCCGGAGGAAACCCACGCAGACACTGGGAGAACACACCACACTCCTCACAGACAGTCACCCGGAGGAAACCCACGCAGACACAGGGTGAACACACCACACTCCTCACAGACAGTCACCCGGAGGAAACCCACGCAGACACAGAGAGAACACACCACACTCCTCATAGACAGTCACCCGGAGGAAACCCACACAGACACAGAGAGAACACACCACACTCCTCACAGACAGTCACCCGGAGGAAACCCACAGAGACACAGAGATAACACACCACACTCCTCACAGACAGTCACCCGGAGGAAACCCACGCAGACACAGAGAGAACACACCACACTCCTCACAGACAGTCACCCGGAGGAAACCCACGCAGACACAGGGAGAACACAACACACTCCTCACAGACAGTCACCCAGAGCGGGACTCAATCCCACAACCTCCAGGTCCCTGGAGCTGTGTGACAGCGACACTAACCTGCTGCACCACATTGCCGCCCAGTTCTATATTCAGATCATGTTCAAAATATACAAAAAAAGACAAACCAACAACTCGTTACATTTTCTCTCACAGTTCACACCGTGTCTTTATCTGAATGTGTGATACCCTGTGATAGACTGTCCTTTCAGGGCGTGTTCCTGCCTTGTGCCCATGATTCTGAGTGAAAGACACCATTGATGTGGAGGTTTATATTGGGGTCTATGCTGCTACCAAAGTGATGTCTAATCTTAGAAAGTCCATGGTTATTTCAACAAAACAACGCCAGGCTTCATTTTGCCCTTGTTTAAAAAAGCATGGCTTCATACACATAGGGTGTGTGTGTGTGTGTGTGTGTGTGTGTGTGTGTTTGACTGCCGAGCCAGCTGTCCAGGCCTGTCAGCTATGGCACATCACGAAGAGGGAAATCAGACCACAGTGACTACACACAGTCAAGCAGCCAAAGTCTCGTATGAAGTGAGAATGGACAATTATTAATATTCTCAGGTTACAAACAATAAAACACTGTCATTTACAGGAAAGGTGATGACGCACATAATGTAAAAGTGTGTATATGTGCAAAACACTATGGAGTTGGTCCATGAGAAGATTGGAAATCCTTTCTTTGTGTGTTTTTATCAGTGAAAAAGGTCCAACATAATTAACAGAGCACAGATTCCAGTAACAAATAATCATTAAGTAACAATAAGACACAGGAACTAACATCAACAAGCATTCAATTGTGATTTTAGAAAAAAACAATAAACAATGCTGTTGTTTCTAACATCCTTTATCTGTGACTTTCGTAATCATTTTTGTAAATGTCTACTACGGTCTAATAACGTAATACTGCCTTGAGCACCATTAATTAATGTCCCCTTATAGTACGGTGCCTAATGTTTATTAAAGAAGGGTTTGCTCTTCCACACTGTGGAACTCATTTATCACCGGTGTGAATTTACAAGCATTAGCACTGACCTCGCTCAGCAGACCGTGCTGGACAGTGGTCATCAGAGAACCATGGAACAATCCAGTGGTGGAAGACACACACACACACTCTGACACACACATCTGCATCCAAACTCCTCTAGAAATTCAGAATGGGAATGATGCGCTCTATACGTGTAATTAAGGAAACACTAGTAGTGTGAGAGACTATTTGTACGTCTTGTATTACCGTTAAACACCCCCAGCTCACTGCTGCTAGAGGTTTAACCAGAACTACGACCAGGCACAATGCCCCAGCTTTAAAATCTGTACACTGTCACCCAGTTAGTTACAGAATAGAGTTTAAAATGCTGCTACTTGTCTAAATCACTGAATGGTTTTGGCCCAGAATATATCTCAGATATAAACCCAGTAGATCCAAACCAAACAGGAACCGAAGCTGAAACACTCTGCGAGGAGATCTCAGACGCGCCCCCAATTAGAAACTTTTAAATCCAGGTCACAAATTTTCTATTTTTACGCGCCTATGATTGAGCTCTAAATGTTACTCTAACCTCACTGCATTTTAGTTTGTATTATAATGTCCTATTATGTTTTTGCCATCTTTTATTGCACTTTAGTCTTGTCTTTTAATTTTTATTTAATTTCATGTTGGGTGTCACGGTGGTGCAGCAGGTAGGTGTCGCAGTCACACAGCTCCAGGGACCTGGAGGTTTTGGGTTTGATTCCCGCTCCGGGTGACTGTCTGTGAGGAGTGTGGTGTGTTCTCCCTGTGTCTGCGTGGGTTTCCTCTGGGTGACTGTCTGTGAGGAGTGTGGTGTGTTCTCTCTGTGTCTGCGTGGGTTTCCTCCGGGTGACTGTCTGTGAGGAGTGTGGTGTGTTCTCCCTGTGTCTGCGTAGGTTTCCTCCGGGTGACTGTCGGTGAGGAGTGTGGTGTGTTCTCCCTGTGTCTGCGTGGGTTTCCTCCGGGTGACTGTCTGTGAGGAGTGTGGTGTGTTCTCCCTGTGTCTGCGTGGGTTTCCTCTGGGTGACTGTCTGTGAGGAGTGTGGTGTGTTCTCTCTGTGTCTGCGTGGGTTTCCTCCGGGTGACTGTCTGTGAGGAGTGTGGTGTGTTCTCCCTGTGTCTGCGTAGGTTTCCTCCGGGTGACTGTCGGTGAGGAGTGTGGTGTGTTCTCCCTGTGTCTGCGTGGGTTTCCTCCGGGTGACTGTCTGTGAGGAGTGTGGTGTGTTCTCTCTGTGTCTGCGTGGGTTTCCTCCGGGTGACTGTCTGTGAGGAGTGTGGTGTGTTCTCTCTGTGTCTGCGTGGGTTTCCTCCGGGTGACTGTCTGTGAGGAGTGTGGTGTGTTCTCCCTGTTTCTGTGTGGGTTTCCTCCGGGTGACTGTCTATGAGGAGTGTGGTGTGTTCTCTCTGTGTCTGCGTGGGTTTCCTCTGGGTGACTGTCTGTGAGGAGTGTGGTGTGTTCTCTATGTGTCTGCGTGGGTTTCCTCCGGGTGACTGTCTGCGAGGAGTGTGGTGTGTTCTCTCTGTGTCTGCGTGGGTTTCCTCCAGTTGACTGTCTGTGAGGAGTTGGTGTGTTCTCTCTGTGCCTGCGTAGGTTTCCTCCGGGAAAAAGTGTCCGAAGGTGTGAGTGTGTGTGTTGCCCTGTGAAGGACTGGCGCCTCCTCCAGGGTGTATTCCTGCCTTGCGCCCAATGATTCCAGGTAGGCTCTGGACCCACTGCGACCCTGAATTGGATAAGCGGTTACAGATAATAAATGAATGAATGAATCATTTCATGTTTTAGTTTTAAATCTAATTTCAACTTCTGATTCTTATAAAATTATAACCTTCACCAATGCCTTTCTGAGGCGCTCAAACTCAGGAATTTTCCAACACATTTTTTTAATCCTGTTTCATTCACTTTTACTTAAGCTCTAAATGTTACTCTAACCTCACTGCATTTTAGTTTGTATTATAATGTCCTATTATGTTTTTGCCATCTTTTATTGCACTTTAGTCTTGTCTTTTAATTTTTATTTAATTTCATGTTGGGTGTCACGGTGGTGCAGCAGGTAGGTGTCGCAGTCACACAGCTCCAGGGACCTGGAGGTTTTGGGTTTGATTCCCGCTCCGGGTGACTGTCTGTGAGGAGTGTGGTGTGTTCTCCCTGTGTCTGCGTGGGTTTCCTCCGGGTGACTGTCTGTGAGGAGTGTGGTGTGTTCTCTCTGTGTCTGCGTGGGTTTCCTCTGGGTGACTGTCTGTGAGGAGTGTGGTGTGTTCTCTCTGTGTCTGCGTGGGTTTCCTCCGGGTGACTGTCTGTGAGGAGTGTGGTGTGTTCTCCCTGTGTCTGCGTAGGTTTCCTCCGGGTGACTGTCGGTGAGGAGTGTGGTGTGTTCTCCCTGTGTCTGCGTGGGTTTCCTCCGGGTGACTGTCTGTGAGGAGTGTGGTGTGTTCTCTCTGTGTCTGCGTGGGTTTCCTCTGGGTGACTGTCTGTGAGGAGTGTGGTGTGTTCTCTCTGTGTCTGTGTGGGTTTCCTCCGGGTGACTGTCTGTGAGGAGTGTGGTGTGTTCTCCCTGTGTCTGCGTAGGTTTCCTCCGGGTGACTGTCGGTGAGGAGTGTGGTGTGTTCTCCCTGTGTCTGCGTGGGTTTCCTCCGGGTGACTGTCTGTGAGGAGTGTGGTGTGTTCTCTCTGTGTCTGCGTGGGTTTCCTCTGGGTGACTGTCTGTGAGGAGTGTGGTGTGTTCTCTCTGTGTCTGCGTGGGTTTCCTCCGGGTGACTGTCTGTGAGGAGTGTGGTGTGTTCTCTCTGTGTCTGCGTGGGTTTCCTCCGGGTGACTGTCTGTGAGGAGTGTGGTGTGTTCTCCCTGTTTCTGTGTGGGTTTCCTCCGGGTGACTGTCTATGAGGAGTGTGGTGTGTTCTCTCTGTGTCTGCGTGGGTTTCCTCTGGGTGACTGTCTGTGAGGAGTGTGGTGTGTTCTCTCTGTGTCTGCGTGGGTTTCCTCCGGGTGACTGTCTGTGAGGAGTTGGTGTGTTCTCTCTGTGTCTGCGTAGGTTTCCTCCGGGAAAAAGTGTCCGAAGGTGTGAGTGTGTGTGTTGCCCTGTGAAGGACTGGCGCCTCCTCCAGGGTGTATTCCTGCCTTGCGCCCAATGATTCCAGGTAGGCTCTGGACCCACTGCGACCCTGGATTGGATAAGCGGTTACAGATAATAAATGAATGAATGAATAATTTCATGTTTTTGTTTTAAATCTAATTTCAACTTCTGATTCTTATAAAATTATAACCTTCACCAATGCCTTTCTGAGGCGCTCAAACTCAGGAATGTTCCAACACATTTTTTTTTAAACCTGTTTCATTCACTTTTACATAAATTTTATCTGTCATCTCTATTCCCTCACAACTGTCATCTTTGTATCTTCTCCTCTGTAAAGCACTCTGAATGATTGCAGTGTACGAAAGGTGCTATAAGAATAAGCTTGCCTTGCCTTGTGAATGCTGTCCTGAGCTGTTGATGATAAAGATAGCTTCTCTCACACATCTTATGAAGACCCCATGAAGGTAAAACGTTACATATTAGTGCACCACAGTCATTAGCCCTCAATTCTAAACAGTACGTGCGAATGGACAAAGAACAATGTGATCACACGTCCGGTGAAAAACAACGGCAACCAACCTGCAACACCTGTCACCTCCCGGCAACATATTTTTATCCAGAACCCAGTATCGAGTTTCTGCATGCCTCTCTCTGGACAACTGCAGCATCCTAGAAATACACACAGTTACCTAAATTTCCCCAGAGGTATGTGAGTGCTCATCACATGCTGTGGAGCTTTACCTACTCCATTGTTGTCAATGGTGTGGTATTGCTGTAGTCAGAAGCTGCCCACTGAACACAGGATGACCAGTGCAGTCTGTGCTTGGGAAAAGAGGACTGTAAAGGTCTGTAACTGTACAGTAAATGCTCCATAAAGCATACACCAACATGCAAATTTAAGCTGTAATACATGAGAGGGAGGGCTATAATGTGAGATATTGGTCGTAGTCAGGTGCCAATCTGAAGCCAGTCTGAGGCCAACATGAAGCCATACTGAAGACATTTTAAGCTGATTTAAAACCAATTTGAAGCCAGTTTTAAGCTAGTCTGAAGCCACACACACACACATCTGATGCAAGTCTGAAGCCACACTCTCTCTCTCAGGCAGCTCCACTGTTTGTGAGATTCTACAGGGAGCAGTACTCGCTGCACTGGACTAAATGGGAGCGCCTGGGAGCTCATGCATCACCCTGTCACAGAGTAGAGACATTCAGTCACGCTGAGCTTATCACCAGCACAAACCACTGAGTCGGATTAAGAGCAGAGTCCAGCGCCAAACCGTGTCCGAGCCAAAAGCGTCACCTCTTCATCTGAGCAGTGGCAGCCGGGCCTGCAGTCAGAGGTCAGCGATGTATGCTGCACGTAGCGGGACGCAAAGGTGTGGAACTGGGTCTGGTGTCATCACCTGGAGCGGGCCAGGAAATAGTTGAGGATCTTTCTGTATGTAGTAGGTGGAACTGGTGCTATATTTGTTATACTATCCACACAATTTAATAAAACTTACGTTTGTAACGATAGTGTTTTTGTCATTTGGGTCCAAAAGAAGGGTTTGATGATATCTAGAGAAAATAAAAGAATGATGCTTCAGTTGTGCTCCCCCTTGAGGCGGCTCTCCCACCTGCTAAACACGAGCGAGTGAGTTCTTGAGGTTAGCCTGTGCGCTAAAATAGCCAGCAGGTGTGCGTCTGTAAAATACATCTAATGGGACATGGACATCCAAGATTCTGCAAGGCCGTGTGTTCCCAGGCCATAGATCAGCTGCAGAGACCTGAGCGGCTCGTCTTGTCCTTGCTGATGGAAATGCCGATGGAGCTCCGTCTTTTTCTCCCCTCCACTGCTCAGAGCAGCTCCTTAAACCCTGGCTCCTAACTCAGAGCCACAGCGGGTGAGAGAGCACACAATTTTACACTCGCTCGCACACAAACAAATAACCGGGTATTGATCAGAGCCAGAGCAGAGGCATTCTCACTGATGCCCTCTCAATAGATCAGTCACACAAGTCTGATTCTCTCTCTCTCTCTCTCTCTCTCTCTCTCTCTCTCTCTCTCTCTCTCTCTGACACACACACACACACACACGGCTCAGGTTCAACAGCTCCCGACAGGCAGGAACACATTCAATCGACCCAACGCACACATTTTTCCTTAATGATCAGTCGCTTACACAATGTCGCTTTTCTCAAATGCTTGTACACGACTTTTCTCACAGACATGCTCCTACAAGATTTACATGCCATTACACAACAAATTTGCTTGTTAATCACACTACTGTGCAGGAGCAGGAGCTCTTATTTCTCAGCAGCCCATTTGCAGCCTTGGTGCAAGTGCACAACCATTGCAATTTAATGCTTTCCCAGTCCTAACACTCAGTTTCTGCTTATGGTAAGACTACTAGATCATGCACTACCATCTCCAATGAATCCTGTGTTCAAAAGGCACATGTGCAGTGTACATAATACATTACAGCGTCTGCCAGACATTTGTATAGTTGTTCCCAGTGGATTTTTAACCAGTTTCACGGTCGCAAGTTCAGAATAAAATCACATGGGTTGTTCTAAAGTGAGAGAGAGTCAAAGTTACATCTTGATTGTTTGGTGAAAAATGGCCATGGTGAGTGTTTCACATTATCAGGTTTTTCATCTCTGATCATGGAAATGGTGACATGGACCTTGTTAATAAGCGAGCACTTTCCAGCACCAAGCAGGAAGCAGCATCGCGGCTACAGGAGCATCTCTGGTGGGTAGGTGAGATACCGCATGCTAGAACACAGAGCTAGTTGTTGAATCTCACCTCCAGGTCTGTTTTCAGGATGGACAGGCTGTACTTGTTGGGATCTATATTCTGTAGCATCTGATTTTTTTATTTTTGGGGGTGGGGCTGTATTTTCAGAACAAACTCACGCTCAAAGTTACCTGTGACCACAAGCTGCGTTTGTTTCTAATCCATTATTTAGCAGTTTCTCATTCATTCATTCATTATCTGTAAGCGCTTATCCAATTGAGGGTCGCAGTGGGTCCAGAGTCTACCTGGAATCATTGGGAGCAAGGCGGGGAATACACCCTGGAGGGGGCGCCAGTCCTTCACAGAGCAACACAGACACACACATTCACTCACACCTACGGACACTTTTGAGTCGCCAATCCACCTACCAACTTGTGTTTTTGGACTGTGGGAGGAAACCGGAGCACCCGGAGGAAACCCACGCAGACACAGGGAGAACACACCACACTCCTCACAGAAAGTCACCCGGAGGAAACCCACGCAGACACAGAGAGAACACACCACACTCCTCACAGACAGTCACCCGGAGGAAACCCACGCAGACACAGAGAGTACACACCGCACTCCTCACAGACAGTCACCCGGAGCGGGAATCGAACCCACAACCTCCAGGTCCCTGAAGCTGTGTGACTGCGACATTAACCTGCTGCGCCACCGTGCTGCCGAGCAGTTTCTCTTCTTGTAAATTTCCACCAGGAGCATGATGGGAAATAATCTCAAATAGAATCTAGTTGTGATCTCGCAGATAGTTATTTCACAGCAAAATCATAATCTGGGACCAAAGCTCTGTGATATGGTCTTTAGAAGTGAGAGGGTGGCAGAATGTTCAAAGTGTATGAGTAACTCTCAAGTAGCTTCTAAAGTCTCAACATATTTCCAGACTTTTTACATAATACACTATACTGCCAAAACTACTCACTCACTCACCCAAATAATCAAAGGTTCCACTCTCTTCCATGGCCACAGTTGTTTAAAACCAAGCCCCTAGGCATACAGACTGCTTCTACCAACATTCGTGTAAGAACGGGTTTCTCTCAGGAGCTCAGTGAATTACAGTGTGGTATCGTGATAGGATGCCATCTTTGCAAAAAGTCCAGAAATGTCCTCGCTACTAAACATGATATTAAGTGACAGTGATATTAAAACAAACAGGAAGTGATTGGGAACAACAGGAACTCGGTTCTTTGTCCTGTTGTTCTGTTGGATGTTCCTTTGATCCGATGGATGAGTCTGGGTTTGGCAGTTGCCAGGAGAATAGGACTTGTCTTTGTGGGAACAGTTTGGGGACGGCCCCTTCCTGTTCTGACATGACTGTGCACCAGTGCACAAAGCAAGGTCCATAAAAACAGGGATGAGTGAGTTTGGTGTGGAAGAACTTGACTGGCCATGCACAGAGACTGCGAGCCAGGCCTCGTCCAACATCGGTATCTGACCTCACAAATGTGCTCTTGGTCAAAAATTCCCATAAACACACTCCTCAAAATTGTGGAAAGCCTTCCCAGAGAAGTTAAAGCTGAGAAGCTCAGAGCTTTAAAAACAGCGTTATTGCCCAATGGAGCTGGTCATTTACAACATTTCAGATAAATCAATAATAGGAAATAAAATAGGAACACTCCCTGTTTGTGTGTGTTTGTGGTGCTGTTAGGTGCGACACCATGCACGTTGGTTAGGCTCTTGATGACGTATTCCTGGTTCTCCTCTAAACGTGTAGAAACATGGGCTGGTTCACTGGAAAGAACCAAGGTTCCAAGAATCAGTCATGGAACTGGTTCAAGAACCAAAGTTCTTTTGGTGGAAAAGCGCCCCTCCCACTTCAGAGCATTTCTCATCTAAAATGTTCATTTAGAGGTGGAGTTAGCAGAAGCTAAGGGGGTCTAGTTACGCTTTAATTGAGCCTTGTACATTCTGCATATCCCTTTCTGTGACGAAGTGTAAATAAACCTGCTCTCTATAGGATTTCCGTTGGCTCAAGCTGGGATCGGATTCTTGTGCTTGACTGGACGTGCCCGATGTTCATGTTCAGACAGGAGAGGGTTAATGTGGTACATTCCTGCATTTAAGAATCTATAACTCATATTGGTTTTAAGCAGAGGGTAGGGGCACTTTGACGTGTCCGAGACTCTGACGGACACTAGTGCTCACAATAACATCACTACAGACAGTGGTTCTAATGTGTTATGGCAGGTGTTATGGGGTATTGTGCATGCTATATATTTAAATGAATTCTGAATACAAGATGTATAAAACATGTTATATAGGTCTTAACATATCCTACATACATTTAATGCTGATTCTGTTTTATTGCAACAGAAAGAATGTAATATCAAATGCTCTGCTGCTCAGAATATCCCAAGATTTGAGATTTCAGTTTAAAATGTTACACAGGTGTGTAATGAACAGTTGATCTAATGTGCTCCGTTATTATGAATTTCTATATTTTGGTTTTATAAAAACAAAAAATGCAATTATAACAAGATTGAAACAATGAATATTGTGGGTTCGATTCCCGCTCCGGGTGACTGTCTGTGAGGAGTGTGGTGTGTTCTCCCTGTGTCTGCGTGGGTTTCCTCCGGGTGACTGTCTGTGATGAGTGTGGTGTGTTCTCTCTGTGTCTGCGTGGGTTTCCTCCGGGTGACTGTCTGTGAGGAGTGTGGTGTGTTCTCCCTGTGTCTGTGTGGGTTTCCTTCGGGTGACTGTCTGTGAGGAGTGTGGTGTGTTCTCCCTGTGTCTGTGTGGGTTTCCTTCGGGTGACTGTCTGTGAGGAGATTGGTGTGTTCTCCCTGTGTCTGCGTGGGTTTCCTCTGGGTGACTGTCTGTGAGGAGTGTGGTGTATTCTCCCTGTGTCTGCGTGGGTTTCCTCTGGGTGACTGTCTGTGAGGAGTGTGGTGTGTTCTCCCTGTGTCTGTGTGGGTTTCCTCCGGGTGACTGTCTGTGAGGAGTGTGGTGTGTTCTCTCTGTGTCTGCGTGGGTTTCCTCCGGGTGACTGTCTGTGAGGAGTGTGGTGTGTTCTCCCTGTGTCTGTGTGGGTTTCCTTCGGGTGACTGTCTGTGAGGAGTGTGGTGTGTTCTCCCTGTGTTTGCGTGGGTTTCCTCCGGGTGCTCCGGTGTCCTCCCACAGTCCAAAAACATACGTTGGTAGGTGGATTCACGACTCAAAATTGTCCGTAGGTGTGAGTGTGTGAGTGAATGTGTGTGTGAGTGTGTGTGTTGCCCTGTGAAGGACTGGCATCCCCTCTAGAGTGTATTCCTGCCTTGTGCCCAATGATTCCAGGTAGGCTCTGGACCCAACGCGACCCTGAATTGGATAAGGGTTACAGATAATAAATGAATGAATGAATGTATATTGTGTCTTTAATAACTGTGTAATGACACAGTAAGAACATGTAACATATAATAACATTTGTGTAATTAGAGTATATTGATTGTGACTATATAAATACATGTAATTACTTGAGTGTATTTTGATAGTCCTTATATAATTACATAACTACTTTTACAGTTATTGTATAATTACATGCTATTTTATCTTTATAGTAACTACATAGTTACATGAATGTTGATTGTTACTACATTATTGCATGTAATTACAAGTGTATCTTGACAGATACTATATAATTACATAGGTGAAAACTTACAGAAGCTGTACAACTCTAACACATGTGAATCATTAAGTACACTTTTAGTGAAATGTTATTCATTTGTAATTATAGTTATTAAAGACAATGACGTGAGACCGAACACATGGTAACCGCAGTTCAAACACATCAGAAATAGATGAGGTTTAATCTTCGGTTTACACCTCGACCCTGTGGCTAATCAACTCCAGTTCATTCTTATACAGAAGTTTATACCACCAGCCTCACAGATCAGCTTCAGCAAAGTCCAACACTAATCCAGAAACACAAGTTGGAAGACATCGTATCAACTGCATGATGGAACACGCTTTGTCACCAGCGCTGCTTCTCTTTGAGGACACGTCTAACTGCTCCTAGACTGTTCTATCTGAGGTTCTCATGCTTATGTTGCTACTTAAGGCAAAAGCAAGTAAACAACTTTGCATGGGAACATCAAGGCCCCGCCCTTCAGCCGTTTGCATCACAGGTTCAGAGCAGCGAGACTATGGAGTCTATCATGGCACAGAATTTGCAGCTCAGATGTTTTATTTCAATGGAAAAGCATACAACTGTTTGTCGCTTTTCCAAAGGAAATGGAGCTGGTGATGTCACAAGTCCCCGTCTCTAACGGGAACCTTGGGCTTTATTGACGTGTTGTTCTTGTTCTTTGGACTGAACACAGCTCTGTGCCCCCTGTTCTCACAAATCAGTTTCCCTTGTTGCACAATTGGCTTTCGCTGTTGATTTTCGTCAGCCACCGACACAAGGTTTGAACCTCTTCAGAACCTCTCTTGGGGGGGGTTACGAGCTGCCACTGAGAGTCAGGTAAAAAACAAGTGTAAGTGATTGTGAATGCTGTATCTTGTGCTGGAGCTCTGCATTTGTTGGTGATTGACAGGTCTCTGTAGCCAATCAGCCCTCTGCAGGGTTTACACCTCACCATACCAGGTTCCAGGAACCAGGACCAGATTTGGCCAGTGGAAAAGCAAAAGAGCCGAGAGTTGTGTAGGTTCCATGCAGTGGAAGAGTTCCTCTCAATAGATCTTGAGTCTTGGTTCCTGTTTGTGGTTCTCTTGACTCTTGGGTCTAATCTATGCATCTTTCTGAGTCTAAAACAAGAACTGCTGAGTGGAACCAAGACTCAGAAGGCAACACATCATGAAGAGTTCTGGATCTACAGTGAGCATCTAGTGGAGGAAACACAAACAAGAGAAATGAGGGAAGGGGCAGAAATGTATTGATTAATCAATGAGAACCAATCACTCTGTAATTATCACCCCCACTACTCTGGGCCTTGCTGTGTTTTCGGGTTTTCTCCGATACGAGGGAACCTACCGGCCGAGGCGCCTGCTTGACTGACAGTTTGCCCGGCTGCCGTGGGAGGTGCTGGGGTTTAGCACGAGCACGAGAAAAGCCTGGAGCACTCTCGCTGTCACTCAGACCGAGCGGCCCTTTCGCCCGGGGGCCCCGGTGGTCAGCAGCCAGCAGAGGTGGCACTGCAGTGAGGAATGTGTCTTTTAACACGGGGGTGGATCAGAGAAACCACTACCTCAACACTGTTTCAGGAACATTCCTCACCTCAGAGCCATGGGGTGGGGCTGGAGTCGGGGGTGGGGTTGATGTGGGGGGCTAATACCTCGTCTAGAACCAGTCTGACACTTGTCTGAAAGTGTCTGGAACATATCAGTGAGGAATGGCCTGTAGCTAATTTTGCAGCTAGCTGCTTTCAGCTCTGCATTCACTGTCCATTCTCTCAGCTCCACTGACCGTACAGGAGCTCTACAATTTGTTGCTCTGCAAACTTCATTACTCCTCTGTCACCCTGCTCTTCAATAGTCAGGACCCTCAAAGGGCAGTGAGGAGCCAGGAGCGGGAGCTCTGACTTTTAGCCTTTTTCGCTCGTTTCTCTTTATTCTCTATTCACATTTACTAAGTTTTTACTCAGTGCTGTTATTTTTCTGTGATCTCACATAAACATGAGCCCAGAGCTGTGATTGGACGGATTCAGACAAGGGGTGGAGCCATTCTAAAGTGTCAGCATTCTATGTAAGACGCAGCACAAAGTCAGAATTATCCCATGTTTTCAGAGAAAACGGAATGGATGCTCCTGTTTCACAGTGTGGGGGTTGGGGGCTCCAGATCTAAATGAACGTGCACAAGCACTGAACAAGCACCATTTCCATAACATAGCCCCTGTAAATGCTGCAAATGGGAATGATTTCATTTGGACTGTAACTCACCTGCTGTGGATAATCTAGCCGTTAGCTTGATGCTATTGCTTTTCAATGACCACTTTAACATGAAAACAAATACCCAGCACTGAATCCCTGAGACCCTGCAGCCAGCAGCCGAGGAAACCCACCAAATAAAGAGCCTCATTAGGAAATCTCTCCCTTGGATGCTTTTACATATATTTGTTCTGCTTTTTTTTCTTCGCTGATTGCCTCACGCTTCCCTCTCTGTTCATCGCCATTACAGTCATTTACCTAATTGGATAAAATGACTCCTGGATGTTTGCCAAAGGAGGTTTATGGCAATCGTGTGTGTGTGTGTGTGTGTGTGTGTGTTTGTGATTTGGATGTTTGATTATAGGCTCTCTTTGATAATTAGTCCCTTGAATACTCCTCGCCCTCTGCCCAGCACGAGTAAAGAGCCCGTCCCCTTAATCACCACAGCAGTGTGCCATGAACAACCGACCTAGCAGTCATCTGAAAAAGCCCCACGCCATGCCTCCGGGGCTCCACACAGTACACAGGCCAGTTGAGCCCGGCTTACCCCGCCTAATTGCACCTAATTTGGGGTAATACCATGATCAAGTACGGCCGATTAACAGCCCAGCCCTGCTCCCTCACATTTCCGTCTCCAGTTCTCCTGGCCTTAGACACGGGATGTTAACAGATGAGTAGGGAGTGAGTAGAGACAGTAGCCTCAGTCCATACTCAAGAGTATAGTTACATAAGTACATTTAACAACACTTGATTAGGCATGTTTCATTATACAGTGTAATAACTTCAGTGCAATTAATTAAATCCTATTTTATAGCTTCATTCATTCATTATCTGTAACCCTTATCCAGTTCAGGGTCGTGGTGGGTCCAGAGCCTACCTGGAATCATTGGGCGCAAGGCAGGGAAAACACCCTGGAGGGGGCAACGCAGACACACACACACACACCTACGGATACTTTTGAGTCGCCAAGTCTACCAACGTGTGTTTTTAGACTGTGGGAGGAAACCCACGCAGACACAGGGAGAACACACCACACTCCTCACAGACAGTCACCCGGAGGAAACCCACACAGACACAGGGAGAACACACCACGCTCCTCACAGACAGTCACCCGGAGGAAAACCACGAAGACACAGGGAGAACACACCACACTCCTCACAGACAGTCACCCGGAGGAAACCCACACAGACACAGAGAGAACACACCACACTCCTCACAGACAGTCACCCAGAGGAAACCCATGCAGACACAGGGAGAACACACCACACTCCTCACAGACAGTCACTTAGAGGAAACCCATGTAGACACAGGGAGAACACACCACACTCCTCACAGACAGTCACTTAGAGGAAATCCATGCAGACACAGGGAGAACACACCACACTCCTCACAGACAGTCACCCGGAGGAAACCCACACAGACACAGAGAGAACACACCACACTCCTCACAGACAGTCACCCAGAGGAAACCCATGCAGACACAGTGAGAACACACCACACTCCTCACAGACAGTCAGCCGGAGGAAACCCACACAGACACAGGGAGAACACACCACACTCCTCACAGACAGTCACCCGGAGGAAACCCACGCAGACACAGAGAGAACACACCACACTCATCACAGACAGTCACCCGGAGGAAACCCACACAGACACAGGGGGAACACACCACACTCCTCACAGACAGTCACCCGGAGGAAACCCACGCAGACACAGTGAGAACACACCACACTCCTCACAGACAGTCACCCTGACTAAACCCACGCAGACACAGGGAGAACACACCACACTCCTCACAGACAGTCACCCGGAGGAAACCCAGGCAGACACAGGGAGAACACACCACACTCCTCACAGACAGTCACCCGGAGGAAACCCACACAGACACAGAGAGAACACACCACACTCCTCACAGACAGTCACTTGGAGGAAACCCACGCAGACACAGGGAGAACACAACACACTCATCACAGGCAGTCACCCGGAGGAAACCCACGCAGACACAGGGAGAACACACCACACTCCTCATAGACAGTCACCCGGAGGAAACCCACGCAGACACAGGGAGAACACACCACACTCCTCACAGACAGTCACCATGAGGAAACCCACGCAGACACAGGAAGAACACACCACACTCCTCACAGACAGTTACCCGGAGGAAACCCACACAGACACAGGGAGAACACACCACACTCCTCACAGACAGTCACCCAGAGGAAACCCACGCAGACACAGGGAGAACACACCACACTCCTCACAGACAGTCACTTAGAGGAAATCCATGCAGAAACAGGGAGAACACACCACACTCCTCACAGACAGTCACCCAGAGGAAACCAACGTAGACACAGGGAGAACACACCACACTCCTCACAGACAGTCACCCGGAGGAAACCCAGGCAGAAACAGGGAGAACACACCACACTCCTCACAGACAGTCACCCGGAGGAAACCCACACAGACACAGAGAGAACACACCACACTCCTCACAGACAGTCACTTGGAGGAAACCCACGCAGACACAGGGAGAACACACCACACTCCTCACAGACAGTCACCCAGAGGAAACCAACGTAGACACAGGGAGAACACACCACACTCCTCACAGACAGTCACCCGGAGGAAACCCAGGCAGAAACAGGGAGAACACACCACACTCCTCACAGACAGTCACCCGGAGGAAACCCACACAGACACAGAGAGAACACACCACACTCCTCACAGACAGTCACTTGGAGGAAACCCACGCAGACACAGGGAGAACACACTACACTCATCACAGGCAGTCACCCGGAGGAAACCCACGCAGACACAGGGAGAACACACCACACTCCTCACAGACAGTCACCCGGAGGAAACCCACGCAGACACAGGGAGAACACACCACACTCCTCACAGACAGTCACCAAGAGGAAACCCACGCAGACACAGGAAGAACACACCACACTCCTCACAGACAGCTACCCGGAGGAAACCCACACAGACACAGGGAGAACACACCACACTCCTCACAGACAGTCACCCAGAGGAAACCCACGCAGACACAGGGAGAACACACCACACTCCTCACAGACAGTCACTTAGAGGAAACCCATGTAGACACAGGGAGAACACACCACACTCCTCACAGACAGTCACTTAGAGGAAATCCATGCAGACACAGGGAGAACACACCACACTCCTCACAGACAGTCACCCAGAGGAAACCCACATAGACACAGGGAGAACACACCACACTCCTCACAGACAGTCACCCGGAGGAAACCCACGCAGACACAGGGAGAACACACCACACTCCTCACAGACAGTCACCCGGAGGAAACCCACGCAGACACAGGGAGAACACACCACACTCCTCACAGACAGTCACCCAGAGGACACCCACACAGACACAGGGAGAACACACCACACTCCTCACAGACAGTCACCCAGAGGAAACCCACGCAGACACAGGGAGAACACACCACACTCCTCACAGACAGTCACTTGGAGGAGACCCACGCAGACACAGGGAGAACACACCACACTCCTCACAGACAGTCACTTGGAGGAAACCCACGCAGACACAGGGAGAACACACCACACTCCTCACAGACAGTCACTTGGAGGAAACCCACGCAGACACAGGGAGAACACACCACACTCCTCACAGGCAGTCACCCGGAGGAAACCCACACAGACACAGGGAGAACACAACACACTCCTCACAGACAGTCACCCGGAGGAAACCCACGCAGACACAGTGAAAACACACCACACACCTCACAGACAGTCACCCGGAGGAAACCCACGCAGACACAGGGAGAACACACCACACTCCTCACAGAGAGTCACCCGGACTAAACCCACGCAGACACAGGGAGAGCACACCACACTCCTCACAGACAGTTACCCGGAGGAAACCCACACAGACACAGGGAGAACACACCACACTGCTCACAGACAGTTACCCGGAGGAAACCCACACAGACACAGGGAGAACACACCACACTCCTCACAGACAGTCACCCGGAGGAAACCCACGCAGACACAGGGAGAACACACCACAGTCCTCACAGACAGTTACCCGGAGGAATCCTACGCAGACACAGGGAGAACACACCACACTCCTCATAGACAGTCACCTGGAGGAAACCCATGTAGACACAGGGAGAACACACCACACTCCTCACTGACAGTCACTTGGAGGAAACCCACACAGACACAGGGAGAACACACCACAATCCTCACAGACAGTCACCCGGAGGAAACCCAGGCAGACACAGTGAGAACACACCACACTCCTCACAGACAGTCACCCGGAGGAAACCCACGCAGACACAGGGAGAACACACCACACTCCTCACAGACAGTCACTTGGAGGAAACCCACGCAGACACAGGGAGAACACACCACACTCCTCACAGACAGTCACCCGGAGGAAACCCAGGCAGACACAGTGAGAACACACCACACTCCTCACAGACAGTCACCCGGAGGAAACCCACACAGACACAGGGAGAACACACCACACTCCTCACAGACAGTCACTTGGAGGAAACCCACGCAGACACAGGGAGAACACACCACAATCCTCACCGGCAGTCACCCGGAGGAAACCCACACAGACATAGAGAGAACAAATCACACTCCTCACAGACAGTCACCCGGAGGAAACCCACACAGTCACAGGGGGAACACACCACACTCCTCACAGACAGTCACCCGGAGGAAACCCACACAGACACAGGGAGAACACACCACACTCCTCACAGACAGTCACCCGGAGGAAACCCACGCAGACACAGGGAGAACACACCACACTCCTCACAGACAGTCACCCGGAGGAAACCCACACAGACACAGGGGGAACACACCACACTCCTCACAGACAGTCACCCGGAGGAAACCCATGCAGACACAGTGAGAACACACCACACTCCTCACAGACAGTCACCCGGAGGAAACCCACGCAGACACAGGGGGAACACACCACACTCCTCACAGACAGTCACCCAGAGGAAACCCACGCAGACACAGTGAGAACACACCACACTCCTCACAGACAGTCACCCGGAGGAAACCCACGCAGACACAGGGAGAACACACCACACTCCTCACAGACAGTCACTTGGAGGAAACCCACGCAGACACAGGGAGAACACACCACACTCCTCACAGACAGTCACCCGGAGGAAACCCAGGCAGACACAGTGAGAACACACCACACTCCTCACAGACAGTCACCCGGAGGAAACCCACACAGACACAGGGAGAACACACCACACTCCTCACAGACAGTCACTTGGAGGAAACCCACGCAGACACAGGGAGAACACACCACAATCCTCACCGGCAGTCACCCGGAGGAAACCCACACAGACATAGAGAGAACAAATCACACTCCTCACAGACAGTCACCCGGAGGAAACCCACACAGTCACAGGGGGAAAACACCACACTCCTCACAGACAGTCACCCGGAGGAAACCCACACAGACACAGGGAGAACACACCACACTCCTCACAGACAGTCACCCGGAGGAAACCCACGCAGACACAGGGAGAACACACCACACTCCTCACAGACAGTCACCCGGAGGAAACCCACACAGACACAGGGGGAACACACCACACTCCTCACAGACAGTCACCCGGAGGAAACCCATGCAGACACAGTGAGAACACACCACACTCCTCACAGACAGTCACCCGGAGGAAACCCACGCAGACACAGGGGGAACACACCACACTCCTCACAGACAGTCACCCAGAGGAAACCCACGCAGACACAGTGAGAACACACCACACTCCTCACAGACAGTCACCTGGACTAAACCCACGCAGACGCAGTGAGAACACACCACACTCCTCACAGACAGTCACCCGGAGGAAACCCACACAGACACAGGGGGAATACACCACACTCCTCCCAGACAGTCACCCGGAGGAAACCCACGCAGACACAGGGAGAACACACCACACTCCTCACAGACAGTCACCCGGACTAAACCCACACAGACACAGGGAGAACACACCACACTCCTCACAGACAGTCACCCGGAGGAAACCCACACAGACACAGGGAGAACACACCACACTCCTCACAGACAGTCACCCGGAGGAAACTCATGCAGACACAGTGAAAACACACCACACTCCTCACAGACAGTCACCCGGAGGAAACCCACGCAGACACAGGGGGAACACACCACACTCCTCACAGACAGTCACCCAGAGGAAACCCACGCAGACACAGTGAGAATACACCACACTCCTCACAGACAGTCACCCGGACTAAACTCACGCAGACACAGTGAGAACACACCACACTTCTCACAGACAGTCACCCGGACTAAACCCACGCAGACACATTGAGAACACACCACACTCCTCACAGACAGTCACCCGGAGGAAACCAACACAGACACAGGGGGAATACACCACACTCCTCACAGACAGTCACCCGGAGGAAACCCATGCAGACACAGGGAAAACACACCACACTCCTCACAGACAGTCACCCGGACTAAACCCGCACAGACACAGGGAGAACACACCACACTCCTCACAGACAGTCACTTGGAGGAAACCCACACAGTCACAGGGGGAACACACCACACTCCTCACAGACAGTCACCCGGAGGAAACCCACGCAGACACAGGGAGAACACACCACACTCCTCACAGACAGTCACCCGGAGGAATCCCTCGCAGACACAGGGAGAACACACCACACTCCTCACAGACAGTCACCCGGAGGAAACCCAGGCAGACACAGTGAGAACACACCACACTCCTCACAGACAGTCACCCGGAGGAAACCCACACAGACACAGAGAGAACACACCACACTCCTCACAGACAGTCACCCAGAGGAAACCCACGCAGACACAGGGAGAACACACCACACTCCTCACAGACAGTCACCCGGAGGAAACCTACGCAGACACAGGGAGAACACACCACACTCCTCACAGACAGTCACCCGGAGGAAACCCACGCAGACACAGGGAGAACACACCACACTCCTCACAGACAGTCACCCGGAGGAAACCCACACAGACACAGGGGGAACACACCACACTCCTCACAGACAGTCACCCGGAGGAAACCCACGCAGACACAGGGGGAACACACCACACTCCTCACAGACAGTCACCCGGAGGAAACCCACGCAGACACAGTGAGAACACACCACACTCCTCACAGACAGTCACCTGGACTAAACCCACGCAGACGCAGTGAGAACACACCACACTCCTTACAGACAGTCACCCGGAGGAAACCCACACAGACACAGGGGGAATACACCACACTCCTCCCAGACAGTCACCAGGAGGAAACCCACGCAGACACAGGGAGAACACACCACACTCCTCACAGACAGTCACCCGGACTAAACCCACACAGACACAGGGAGAACACACCACACTCCTCACAGACAGTCACCCGGAGGAAACCCACACAGACACAGGGAGAACACACCACACTCCTCACAGACAGTCACCCGGAGGAAACTCATGCAGACACAGTGAAAACACACCACACTCCTCACAGACAGTCACCCGGAGGAAACCCACGCAGACACAGGGGGAACACACCACACTCCTCACAGACAGTCACCCAGAGGAAACCCACGCAGACACATTGAGAATACACCACACTCCTCACAGACAGTCACCCGGACTAAACTCACGCAGACACAGTGAGAACACACCACACTTCTCACAGACAGTCACCCGGACTAAACCCACGCAGACACATTGAGAACACACCACACTCCTCACAGACAGTCACCCGGAGGAAACCAACACAGACACAGGGGGAATACACCACACTCCTCACAGACAGTCACCCGGAGGAAACCCATGCAGACACAGGGAAAACACACCACACTCCTCACAGACAGTCACCCGGACTAAACCCGCACAGACACAGGGAGAACACACCACACTCCTCACAGACAGTCACCCGGAGGAAACCCACAGAGACACAGGGAGAACACACCACACTCCTCACAGAAAGTCACCCGGAGGAAACCCACGCAGACACAGGGAGAACACACCACACTCCTCACAGACAGTCACCCGGAGGAAACCCACGCAGACATAATGAGAACACACCACACTCCTCACAGACAGTCACCCGGAGGAAACCCACGCAGACACAGGGAGAATACACCACACTCCTCACAGACAGTCACCCAGAGGAAACCCACGCAGACACAGGGAGAACACACCACACTCCTCACAGACAGTCACCCGGAGGAAACCCACGCAGACACAGGGAGAACACACCACACTCCTCACAGACAGTTACCCGGAGGAAACCCACACAGACACAGGGAGAACACACCACACTCCTCACAGACAGTCACCCGGAGGAAACCCATGTAGACACAGGGAGAACACACCACACTCCTCACAGACAGTCACTTGGAGGAAACCCACGCAGACACAGGGAGAACACACCACACTCCTCACAGACAGTCACTTGGAGGAAACCCACGCAGACACAGGGAGAACACACCACACTCATCAAAGGCAGTCACCCGGAGGAAACCCACGCAGACACAGGGAGAACACACCACACTCCTCACAGACAGTCACCCGGAGGAAACCCACGCAGACACAGAGAGAACACACCACACTCCTCACAGACAGTCACCCAGAGGAAACCCACGCAGACACAGGGAGAACACACCACACTCCTCACAGACAGTCACCCAGAGGAAACCCACGCAGACACAGGGAGAACACACCACACTCCTCACAGACAGTCACCCAGAGGACACCCACACAGACACAGGGAGAACACACCACACTCCTCACAGACAGTCACCCAGAGGAAACCCACGCAGACATAATGAGAACACACCACACTCCTCACAGACAGTCACCCGGAGGAAACCCACGCAGACACAGGGAGAATACACCACACTCCTCACAGACAGTCACCCAGAGGAAACCCACGCAGACACAGGGAGAACACACCACACTCCTCACAGACAGTCACCCGGAGGAAACCCACGCAGACACAGGGAGAACACACCACACTCCTCACAGACAGTCACCAGGAGGAAACCCACGCAGACATAATGAGAACACACCACACTCCTCACAGACAGTCACCCGGAGGAAACCCACGCAGACACAGGGAGAACACACCACACTCCTCACAGACAGTCACTTAGAGGAAACCCATGTAGACACAGGGAGAACACACCACACTCCTCACAGACAGTCACTTAGAGGAAATCCATGCAGACACAGGGAGAACACACCACACTCCTCACAGACAGTCACCCAGAGGAAACCCACATAGACACAGGGAGAACACACCACACTCCTCACAGACAGTCACCCGGAGGAAACCCACGCAGACACAGGGAGAACACACCACACTCCTCACAGACAGTCACCCGGAGGAAACCCACGCAGACACAGGGAGAACACACCACACTCCTCACAGACAGTCACCCAGAGGACACCCACACAGACACAGGGAGAACACACCACACTCCTCACAGACAGTCACCCAGAGGAAACCCACGCAGACACAGGGAGAACACACCACACTCCTCACAGACAGTCACTTGGAGGAGACCCACGCAGACACAGGGAGAACACACCACACTCCTCACAGACAGTCACTTGGAGGAAACCCACGCAGACACAGGGAGAACACACCACACTCCTCACAGACAGTCACTTGGAGGAAACCCACGCAGACACAGGGAGAACACACCACACTCCTCACAGGCAGTCACCCGGAGGAAACCCACACAGACACAGGGAGAACACAACACACTCCTCACAGACAGTCACCCGGAGGAAACCCACGCAGACACAGGGAGAACACACCACACTCCTCACAGACAGTCACTTGGAGGAAACCCACGCAGACACAGGGAGAACACACCACACTCCTCACAGACAGTCACCCGGAGGAAACCCAGGCAGACACAGTGAGAACACACCACACTCCTCACAGACAGTCACCCGGAGGAAACCCACACAGACACAGGGAGAACACACCACACTCCTCACAGACAGTCACTTGGAGGAAACCCACGCAGACACAGGGAGAACACACCACAATCCTCACCGGCAGTCACCCGGAGGAAACCCACACAGACATAGAGAGAACAAATCACACTCCTCACAGACAGTCACCCGGAGGAAACCCACACAGTCACAGGGGGAACACACCACACTCCTCACAGACAGTCACCCGGAGGAAACCCACACAGACACAGGGAGAACACACCACACTCCTCACAGACAGTCACCCGGAGGAAACCCACGCAGACACAGGGAGAACACACCACACTCCTCACAGACAGTCACCCGGAGGAAACCCACACAGACACAGGGGGAACACACCACACTCCTCACAGACAGTCACCCGGAGGAAACCCATGCAGACACAGTGAGAACACACCACACTCCTCACAGACAGTCACCCGGAGGAAACCCACGCAGACACAGGGGGAACACACCACACTCCTCACAGACAGTCACCCAGAGGAAACCCACGCAGACACAGTGAGAACACACCACACTCCTCACAGACAGTCACCTGGACTAAACCCACGCAGACGCAGTGAGAACACACCACACTCCTCACAGACAGTCACCCGGAGGAAACCCACGCAGACACAGGGAGAACACACCACACTCCTCACAGACAGTCACTTGGAGGAAACCCACGCAGACACAGGGAGAACACACCACACTCCTCACAGACAGTCACCCGGAGGAAACCCAGGCAGACACAGTGAGAACACACCACACTCCTCACAGACAGTCACCCGGAGGAAACCCACACAGACACAGGGAGAACACACCACACTCCTCACAGACAGTCACTTGGAGGAAACCCACGCAGACACAGGGAGAACACACCACAATCCTCACCGGCAGTCACCCGGAGGAAACCCACACAGACATAGAGAGAACAAATCACACTCCTCACAGACAGTCACCCGGAGGAAACCCACACAGTCACAGGGGGAAAACACCACACTCCTCACAGACAGTCACCCGGAGGAAACCCACACAGACACAGGGAGAACACACCACACTCCTCACAGACAGTCACCCGGAGGAAACCCACGCAGACACAGGGAGAACACACCACACTCCTCACAGACAGTCACCCGGAGGAAACCCACACAGACACAGGGGGAACACACCACACTCCTCACAGACAGTCACCCGGAGGAAACCCATGCAGACACAGTGAGAACACACCACACTCCTCACAGACAGTCACCCGGAGGAAACCCACGCAGACACAGGGGGAACACACCACACTCCTCACAGACAGTCACCCAGAGGAAACCCACGCAGACACAGTGAGAACACACCACACTCCTCACAGACAGTCACCTGGACTAAACCCACGCAGACGCAGTGAGAACACACCACACTCCTCACAGACAGTCACCCGGAGGAAACCCACACAGACACAGGGGGAATACACCACACTCCTCCCAGACAGTCACCCGGAGGAAACCCACGCAGACACAGGGAGAACACACCACACTCCTCACAGACAGTCACCCGGACTAAACCCACACAGACACAGGGAGAACACACCACACTCCTCACAGACAGTCACCCGGAGGAAACCCACACAGACACAGGGAGAACACACCACACTCCTCACAGACAGTCACCCGGAGGAAACTCATGCAGACACAGTGAAAACACACCACACTCCTCACAGACAGTCACCCGGAGGAAACCCACGCAGACACAGGGGGAACACACCACACTCCTCACAGACAGTCACCCAGAGGAAACCCACGCAGACACAGTGAGAATACACCACACTCCTCACAGACAGTCACCCGGACTAAACTCACGCAGACACAGTGAGAACACACCACACTTCTCACAGACAGTCACCCGGACTAAACCCACGCAGACACATTGAGAACACACCACACTCCTCACAGACAGTCACCCGGAGGAAACCAACACAGACACAGGGGGAATACACCACACTCCTCACAGACAGTCACCCGGAGGAAACCCATGCAGACACAGGGAAAACACACCACACTCCTCACAGACAGTCACCCGGACTAAACCCGCACAGACACAGGGAGAACACACCACACTCCTCACAGACAGTCACTTGGAGGAAACCCACACAGTCACAGGGGGAACACACCACACTCCTCACAGACAGTCACCCGGAGGAAACCCACGCAGACACAGGGAGAACACACCACACTCCTCACAGACAGTCACCCGGAGGAATCCCTCGCAGACACAGGGAGAACACACCACACTCCTCACAGACAGTCACCCGGAGGAAACCCAGGCAGACACAGTGAGAACACACCACACTCCTCACAGACAGTCACCCGGAGGAAACCCACACAGACACAGAGAGAACACACCACACTCCTCACAGACAGTCACCCAGAGGAAACCCACGCAGACACAGGGAGAACACACCACACTCCTCACAGACAGTCACCCGGAGGAAACCTACGCAGACACAGGGAGAACACACCACACTCCTCACAGACAGTCACCCGGAGGAAACCCACGCAGACACAGGGAGAACACACCACACTCCTCACAGACAGTCACCCGGAGGAAACCCACACAGACACAGGGGGAACACACCACACTCCTCACAGACAGTCACCCGGAGGAAACCCACGCAGACACAGGGGGAACACACCACACTCCTCACAGACAGTCACCCGGAGGAAACCCACGCAGACACAGTGAGAACACACCACACTCCTCACAGACAGTCACCTGGACTAAACCCACGCAGACGCAGTGAGAACACACCACACTCCTTACAGACAGTCACCCGGAGGAAACCCACACAGACACAGGGGGAATACACCACACTCCTCCCAGACAGTCACCAGGAGGAAACCCACGCAGACACAGGGAGAACACACCACACTCCTCACAGACAGTCACCCGGACTAAACCCACACAGACACAGGGAGAACACACCACACTCCTCACAGACAGTCACCCGGAGGAAACCCACACAGACACAGGGAGAACACACCACACTCCTCACAGACAGTCACCCGGAGGAAACTCATGCAGACACAGTGAAAACACACCACACTCCTCACAGACAGTCACCCGGAGGAAACCCACGCAGACACAGGGGGAACACACCACACTCCTCACAGACAGTCACCCAGAGGAAACCCACGCAGACACATTGAGAATACACCACACTCCTCACAGACAGTCACCCGGACTAAACTCACGCAGACACAGTGAGAACACACCACACTTCTCACAGACAGTCACCCGGACTAAACCCACGCAGACACATTGAGAACACACCACACTCCTCACAGACAGTCACCCGGAGGAAACCAACACAGACACAGGGGGAATACACCACACTCCTCACAGACAGTCACCCGGAGGAAACCCATGCAGACACAGGGAAAACACACCACACTCCTCACAGACAGTCACCCGGACTAAACCCGCACAGACACAGGGAGAACACACCACACTCCTCACAGACAGTCACCCGGAGGAAACCCACAGAGACACAGGGAGAACACACCACACTCCTCACAGAAAGTCACCCGGAGGAAACCCACGCAGACACAGGGAGAACACACCACACTCCTCACAGACAGTCACCCGGAGGAAACCCACGCAGACATAATGAGAACACACCACACTCCTCACAGACAGTCACCCGGAGGAAACCCACGCAGACACAGGGAGAATACACCACACTCCTCACAGACAGTCACCCAGAGGAAACCCACGCAGACACAGGGAGAACACACCACACTCCTCACAGACAGTCACCCGGAGGAAACCCACGCAGACACAGGGAGAACACACCACACTCCTCACAGACAGTTACCCGGAGGAAACCCACACAGACACAGGGAGAACACACCACACTCCTCACAGACAGTCACCCGGAGGAAACCCATGTAGACACAGGGAGAACACACCACACTCCTCACAGACAGTCACTTGGAGGAAACCCACGCAGACACAGGGAGAACACACCACACTCCTCACAGACAGTCACTTGGAGGAAACCCACGCAGACACAGGGAGAACACACCACACTCATCAAAGGCAGTCACCCGGAGGAAACCCACGCAGACACAGGGAGAACACACCACACTCCTCACAGACAGTCACCCGGAGGAAACCCACGCAGACACAGGGAGAACACACCACACTCCTCACAGACAGTCACCCAGAGGAAACCCACGCAGACACAGGGAGAACACACCACACTCCTCACAGACAGTCACCCAGAGGAAACCCACGCAGACACAGAGAGAACACACCACACTCCTCACAGACAGTCACCCAGAGGACACCCACACAGACACAGGGAGAACACACCACACTCCTCACAGACAGTCACCCAGAGGAAACCCACGCAGACATAATGAGAACACACCACACTCCTCACAGACAGTCACCCGGAGGAAACCCACGCAGACACAGGGAGAATACACCACACTCCTCACAGACAGTCACCCAGAGGAAACCCACGCAGACACAGGGAGAACACACCACACTCCTCACAGACAGTCACCCGGAGGAAACCCACGCAGACACAGGGAGAACACACCACACTCCTCACAGACAGTCACCAGGAGGAAACCCACGCAGACATAATGAGAACACACCACACTCCTCACAGACAGTCACCCGGAGGAAACCCACGCAGACACAGGGAGAACACACCACACTCCTCACAGACAGTCACTTAGAGGAAACCCATGTAGACACAGGGAGAACACACCACACTCCTCACAGACAGTCACTTAGAGGAAATCCATGCAGACACAGGGAGAACACACCACACTCCTCACAGACAGTCACCCAGAGGAAACCCACATAGACACAGGGAGAACACACCACACTCCTCACAGACAGTCACCCGGAGGAAACCCACGCAGACACAGGGAGAACACACCACACTCCTCACAGACAGTCACCCGGAGGAAACCCACGCAGACACAGGGAGAACACACCACACTCCTCACAGACAGTCACCCAGAGGACACCCACACAGACACAGGGAGAACACACCACACTCCTCACAGACAGTCACCCAGAGGAAACCCACGCAGACACAGGGAGAACACACCACACTCCTCACAGACAGTCACTTGGAGGAGACCCACGCAGACACAGGGAGAACACACCACACTCCTCACAGACAGTCACTTGGAGGAAACCCACGCAGACACAGGGAGAACACACCACACTCCTCACAGACAGTCACTTGGAGGAAACCCACGCAGACACAGGGAGAACACACCACACTCCTCACAGGCAGTCACCCGGAGGAAACCCACACAGACACAGGGAGAACACAACACACTCCTCACAGACAGTCACCCGGAGGAAACCCACGCAGACACAGTGAAAACACACCACACACCTCACAGACAGTCACCCGGAGGAAACCCACGCAGACACAGGGAGAACACACCACACTCCTCACAGAGAGTCACCCGGACTAAACCCACGCAGACACAGGGAGAACACACCACACTCCTCACAGACAGTTACCCGGAGGAAACCCACACAGACACAGGGAGAACACACCACACTGCTCACAGACAGTTACCCGGAGGAAACCCACACAGACACAGGGAGAACACACCACACTCCTCACAGACAGTCACCCGGAGGAAACCCACGCAGACACAGGGAGAACACACCACAGTCCTCACAGACAGTTACCCGGAGGAATCCTACGCAGACACAGGGAGAACACACCACACTCCTCATAGACAGTCACCTGGAGGAAACCCATGTAGACACAGGGAGAACACACCACACTCCTCACTGACAGTCACTTGGAGGAAACCCACACAGACACAGGGAGAACACACCACAATCCTCAAAGACAGTCACCCGGAGGAAACCCAGGCAGACACAGTGAGAACACACCACACTCCTCACAGACAGTCACCCGGAGGAAACCCACGCAGACACAGGGAGAACACACCACACTCCTCACAGACAGTCACTTGGAGGAAACCCACGCAGACACAGGGAGAACACACCACACTCCTCACAGACAGTCACCCGGAGGAAACCCAGGCAGACACAGTGAGAACACACCACACTCCTCACAGACAGTCACCCGGAGGAAACCCACACAGACACAGGGAGAACACACCACACTCCTCACAGACAGTCACATGGAGGAAACCCACGCAGACACAGGGAGAACACACCACAATCCTCACCGGCAGTCACCCGGAGGAAACCCACACAGACATAGAGAGAACAAATCACACTCCTCACAGACAGTCACCCGGAGGAAACCCACACAGTCACAGGGGGAACACACCACACTCCTCACAGACAGTCACCCGGAGGAAACCCACACAGACACAGGGAGAACACACCACACTCCTCACAGACAGTCACCCGGAGGAAACCCACACAGACACAGGGAGAACACACCACACTCCTCACAGACAGTCACCCGGAGGAATCCCTCGCAGACACAGGGAGAACACACCACACTCCTCACAGACAGTCACTTGGACGAAACCCACGCAGACACAGGGAGAACACACCACACTCCTCACAGACAGTCACCCGGAGGAAACCCAGGCAGACACAGTGAGAACACACCACACTCCTCACAGACAGTCACCCGGAGGAAACCCACACAGACACAGAGAGAACACACCACACTCCTCACAGACAGTCACCCAGAGGAAACCCACGCAGACACAGGGAGAACACACCACACTCCTCACAGACAGTCACCCGGAGGAAACCCACGCAGACACAGGGAGAACACACCACACTCCTCACAGACAGTCACCCGGAGGAAACCCACGCAGACACAGGGAGAACACACCACACTCCTCACAGACAGTCACCCGGAGGAAACCCACACAGACACAGGGGGAACACACCACACTCCTCACAGACAGTCACCCGGAGGAAACCCATGCAGACACAGTGAGAACACACCACACTCCTCACAGACAGTCACCCGGAGGAAACCCACGCAGACACAGGGGGAACACACCACACTCCTCACAGACAGTCACCCAGAGGAAACCCACGCAGACACAGTGAGAACACACCACACTCCTCACAGACAGTCACCTGGACTAAACCCACGCAGACGCAGTGAGAACACACCACACTCCTCACAGACAGTCACCCGGAGGAAACCCACACAGACACAGGGGGAATACACCACACTCCTCCCAGACAGTCACCCGGAGGAAACCCACGCAGACACAGGGAGAACACACCACACTCCTCACAGACAGTCACCCGGACTAAACCCACACAGACACAGGGAGAACACACCACACTCCTCACAGACAGTCACCCGGAGGAAACCCACACAGACACAGGGAGAACACACCACACTCCTCACAGACAGTCACCCGGAGGAAACTCATGCAGACACATTGAAAACACACCACACTCCTCACAGACAGTCACCCGGAGGAAACCCACGCAGACACAGGGGGAACACACCACACTCCTCACAGACAGTCACCCAGAGGAAACCCACGCAGACACAGTGAGAATACACCACACTCCTCACAGACAGTCACCCGGACTAAACTCACGCAGACACAGTGAGAACACACCACACTTCTCACAGACAGTCACCCGGACTAAACCCACGCAGACACATTGAGAACACACCACACTCCTCACAGACAGTCACCCGGAGGAAACCAACACAGACACAGGGGGAATACACCACACTCCTCACAGACAGTCACCCGGAGGAAACCCATGCAGACACAGGGAAAACACACCACACTCCTCACAGACAGTCACCCGGACTAAACCCGCACAGACACAGGGAGAACACACCACACTCCTCACAGACAGTCACTTGGAGGAAACCCACACAGTCACAGGGGGAACACACCACACTCCTCACAGACAGTCACCCGGAGGAAACCCACGCAGACACAGGGAGAACACACCACACTCCTCACAGACAGTCACCCGGAGGAATCCCTCGCAGACACAGGGAGAACACACGACACTCCTCACAGACAGTCACCCGGAGGAAACCCAGGCAGACACAGTGAGAACACACCACACTCCTCACAGACAGTCACCCGGAGGAAACCCACACAGACACAGAGAGAACACACCACACTCCTCACAGACAGTCACCCAGAGGAAACCCACGCAGACACAGGGAGAACACACCACACTCCTCACAGACAGTCACCCGGAGGAAACCCACGCAGACACAGGGAGAACACACCACACTCCTCACAGACAGTCACCCGGAGGAAACCCACGCAGACACAGGGAGAACACACCACACTCCTCACAGACAGTCACCCGGAGGAAACCCACACAGACACAGGGGGAACACACCACACTCCTCACAGACAGTCACCCGGAGGAAACCCACGCAGACACAGGGGGAACACACCACACTCCTCACAGACAGTCACCCGGAGGAAACCCACGCAGACACAGTGAGAATACACCACACTCCTCACAGACAGTCACCCGGACTAAACTCACGCAGACACAGTGAGAACACACCACACTTCTCACAGACAGTCACCCGGACTAAACCCACGCAGACACATTGAGAACACACCACACTCCTCACAGACAGTCACCCGGAGGAAACCAACACAGACACAGGGGGAATACACCACACTCCTCACAGACAGTCACCCGGAGGAAACCCATGCAGACACAGGGAAAACACACCACAGTCCTCACAGACAGTCACCCGGACTAAACCCGCACAGACACAGGGAGAACACACCACACTCCTCACAGACAGTCACCCGGAGGAAACCCACAGAGACACAGGGAGAACACACCACACTCCTCACAGAAAGTCACCCGAAGGAAACCCACGCAGACACAGGGAGAACACACCACACTCCTCACAGACAGTCACCCGGAGGAAACCCACGCAGACATAATGAGAACACACCACACTCCTCACAGACAGTCACCCGGAGGAAACCCACGCAGACACAGGGAGAATACACCACACTCCTCACAGACAGTCACCCAGAGGAAACCCACGCAGACACAGGGAGAACACACCACACTCCTCACAGACAGTCACCCGGAGGAAACCCACGCAGACACAGGGAGAACACACCACACTCCTCACAGACAGTCACCCGGAGGAAACCCACGCAGACATAATGAGAACACACCACACTCCTCACAGACAGTCACCCGGAGGAAACCCACGCAGACACAGGGAGAACACACCACACTCCTCACAGACAGTCACCCGGAGGAAACCCACGCAGACACAGGGAGAACACACCACACTCCTCACAGACAGTTACCCAGAGGAAACCCACGCAGACACAGTGAGAATACACCACACTCCTCACAGACAGTCACCCGGACTAAACTCACGCAGACACAGTGAGAACACACCACACTTCTCACAGACAGTCACCCGGACTAAACCCACGCAGACACATTGAGAACACACCACACTCCTCACAGACAGTCACCCGGAGGAAACCAACACAGACACAGGGGGAATACACCACACTCCTCACAGACAGTCACTCGGAGGAAACCCATGCAGACACAGGGAAAACACACCACAGTCCTCACAGACAGTCACCCGGACTAAACCCGCACAGACACAGGGAGAACACACCACACTCCTCACAGACAGTCACCCGGAGGAAACCCACAGAGACACAGGGAGAACACACCACACTCCTCACAGAAAGTCACCCGGAGGAAACCCACGCAGACACAGGGAGAACACACCACACTCCTCACAGACAGTCACCCGGAGGAAACCCACGCAGACATAATGAGAACACACCACACTCCTCACAGACAGTCACCCGGAGGAAACCCACGCAGACACAGGGAGAATACACCACACTCCTCACAGACAGTCACCCAGAGGAAACCCACGCAGACACAGGGAGAACACACCACACTCCTCACAGACAGTCACCCGGAGGAAACCCACGCAGACACAGGGAGAACACACCACACTCCTCACAGACAGTCACCCGGAGGAAACCCACGCAGACATAATGAGAACACACCACACTCCTCACAGACAGTCACCCGGAGGAAACCCACGCAGACACAGGGAGAACACACCACACTCCTCACAGACAGTTACCCGGAGGAAACCCACACAGACACAGGGAGAACACACCACACTCCTCACAGACAGTCACCCGGAGGAAACCCACACAGACACAGGGGGAACACACCACACTCCTCACAGACAGTCACCCGGAGGAAACCCATGCAGACACAGTGAGAACACACCACACTCCTCACAGACAGTCACCCGGAGGAAACCCACGCAGACACAGGGGGAACACACCACACTCCTCACAGACAGTCACCCAGAGGAAACCCACGCAGACACAGTGAGAACACACCACACTCCTCACAGACAGTCACCTGGACTAAACCCACGCAGACGCAGTGAGAACACACCACACTCCTCACAGACAGTCACCCGGAGGAAACCCACACAGACACAGGGGGAATACACCACACTCCTCCCAGACAGTCACCCGGAGGAAACCCACGCAGACACAGGGAGAACACACCACACTCCTCACAGACAGTCACCCGGACTAAACCCACACAGACACAGGGAGAACACACCACACTCCTCACAGACAGTCACCCGGAGGAAACCCACACAGACACAGGGAGAACACACCACACTCCTCACAGACAGTCACCCGGAGGAAACTCATGCAGACACATTGAAAACACACCACACTCCTCACAGACAGTCACCCGGAGGAAACCCACGCAGACACAGGGGGAACACACCACACTCCTCACAGACAGTCACCCAGAGGAAACCCACGCAGACACAGTGAGAATACACCACACTCCTCACAGACAGTCACCCGGACTAAACTCACGCAGACACAGTGAGAACACACCACACTTCTCACAGACAGTCACCCGGACTAAACCCACGCAGACACATTGAGAACACACCACACTCCTCACAGACAGTCACCCGGAGGAAACCAACACAGACACAGGGGGAATACACCACACTCCTCACAGACAGTCACCCGGAGGAAACCCATGCAGACACAGGGAAAACACACCACACTCCTCACAGACAGTCACCCGGACTAAACCCGCACAGACACAGGGAGAACACACCACACTCCTCACAGACAGTCACTTGGAGGAAGCCCACACAGTCACAGGGGGAACACACCACACTCCTCACAGACAGTCACCCGGAGGAAACCCACGCAGACACAGGGAGAACACACCACACTCCTCACAGACAGTCACCCGGAGGAATCCCTCGCAGACACAGGGAGAACACACGACACTCCTCACAGACAGTCACCCGGAGGAAACCCAGGCAGACACAGTGAGAACACACCACACTCCTCACAGACAGTCACCCGGAGGAAACCCACACAGACACAGAGAGAACACACCACACTCCTCACAGACAGTCACCCAGAGGAAACCCACGCAGACACAGGGAGAACACACCACACTCCTCACAGACAGTCACCCGGAGGAAACCCACGCAGACACAGGGAGAACACACCACACTCCTCACAGACAGTCACCCGGAGGAAACCCACGCAGACACAGGGAGAACACACCACACTCCTCACAGACAGTCACCCGGAGGAAACCCACACAGACACAGGGGGAACACACCACACTCCTCACAGACAGTCACCCGGAGGAAACCCACGCAGACACAGGGGGAACACACCACACTCCTCACAGACAGTCACCCGGAGGAAACCCACGCAGACACAGTGAGAACACACCACACTCCTCACAGACAGTCACCTGGACTAAACCCACGCAGACGCAGTGAGAACACACCACACTCCTCACAGACAGTCACCCGGAGGAAACCCACACAGACACAGGGGGAATACACCACACTCCTCCCAGACAGTCACCCGGAGGAAACCCACGCAGACACAGGGAGAACACACCACACTCCTCACAGACAGTCACCCGGACTAAACCCACACAGACACAGGGAGAACACACCACACTCCTCACAGACAGTCACCCGGAGGAAACCCACACAGACACAGGGAGAACACACCACACTCCTCACAGACAGTCACCCGGAGGAAACTCATGCAGACACAGTGAAAACACACCACACTCCTCACAGACAGTCACCCGGAGGAAACCCACGCAGACACAGGGGGAACACACCACACTCCTCACAGACAGTCACCCAGAGGAAACCCACGCAGACACAGTGAGAATACACCACACTCCTCACAGACAGTCACCCGGACTAAACTCACGCAGACACAGTGAGAACACACCACACTCCTCACAGACAGTCACCCGGAGGAAACCAACACAGACACAGGGGGAATACACCACACTCCTCACAGACAGTCACCCGGAGGAAACCCATGCAGACACAGGGAAAACACACCACAGTCCTCACAGACAGTCACCCGGACTAAACCCGCACAGACACAGGGAGAACACACCACACTCCTCACAGACAGTCACCCGGAGGAAACCCACAGAGACACAGGGAGAACACACCACACTCCTCACAGAAAGTCACCCGGAGGAAACCCACGCAGACACAGGGAGAACACACCACACTCCTCACAGACAGTCACCCGGAGGAAACCCACGCAGACATAATGAGAACACACCACACTCCTCACAGACAGTCACCCGGAGGAAACCCACGCAGACACAGGGAGAATACACCACACTCCTCACAGACAGTCACCCAGAGGAAACCCACGCAGACACAGGGAGAACACACCACACTCCTCACAGACAGTCACCCGGAGGAAACCCACGCAGACACAGGGAGAACACACCACACTCCTCACAGACAGTCACCCGGAGGAAACCCACGCAGACATAATGAGAACACACCACACTCCTCACAGACAGTCACCCGGAGGAAACCCACGCAGACACAGGGAGAACACACCACACTCCTCACAGACAGTTACCCGGAGGAAACCCACACAGACACAGGGAGAACACACCACACTCCTCACAGACAGTCACCCGGAGGAAACCCATGTAGACACAGGGAGAACACACCACACTCCTCACAGACAGTCACTTGGAGGAAACCCACGCAGACACAGGGAGAACACACCACACTCCTCACAGACAGTCACTTGGAGGAAACCCACGCAGACACAGGGAGAACACACCACACTCATCAAAGGCAGTCACCCGGAGGAAACCCACGCAGACACAGGGAGAACACACCACACTCCTCACAGACAGTCACCCGGAGGAAACCCACGCAGACACAGGGAGAACACACCACACTCCTCACAGACAGTCACCCAGAGGAAACCCACGCAGACACAGGGAGAACACACCACACTCCTCACAGACAGTCACCCAGAGGAAACCCACGCAGACACAGAGAGAACACACCACACTCCTCACAGACAGTTACCCGGAGGAAACCCACACAGACACAGGGAGAACACACCACACTCCTCACAGACAGTCACCCAGAGGAAACCCACGCAGACACAGAGAGAACACACCACACTCCTCACAGACAGTTACCCGGAGGAAACCCACACAGACACAGGGAGAACACACCACACTCCTCACAGACAGTCACCCAGAGGAAACCCATGTAGACACAGGGAGAACACACCACACTCCTCACAGACAGTCACCCAGAGGAAACCCATGTAGACACAGGGAGAACACACCACACTCCTCACAGACAGTCACTTGGAGGAAACCCACGCAGACACAGGGAGAACACACCACACTCCTCACAGACAGTCACTTGGAGGAAACCCACGCAGACACAGGGAGAACACACCACACTCATCAAAGGCAGTCACCCGGAGGAAACCCACGCAGACACAGGGAGAACACACCACACTCCTCACAGACAGTCACCCAGAGGAAACCCACACAGACACAGGGAGAACACACCACACTCCTCACAGACAGTCACCCAGAGGAAACCCACGCAGACACAGAGAGAACACACCACACTCCTCACAGACAGTTACCCGGAGGAAACCCACACAGACACAGGGAGAACACACCACACTCCTCACAGACAGTCACCCAGAGGAAACCCATGTAGACACAGGGAGAACACACCACACTCCTCACAGACATTCACTTGGAGGAAACCCACGCAGACACAGGGAGAACACACCACACTCCTCACAGAAAGTCACCCGGAGGAAACCCACGCAGACACAGGGAGAACACACCACACTCCTCACAGACAGTCACCCGGAGGAAACCCACGCAGACATAATGAGAACACACCACACTCCTCACAGACAGTCACCCGGAGGAAACCCACGCAGACACAGGGAGAATACACCACACTCCTCACAGACAGTCACCCAGAGGAAACCCACGCAGACACAGGGAGAACACACCACACTCCTCACAGACAGTCACCCGGAGGAAACCCACGCAGACACAGGGAGAACACACCACACTCCTCACAGACAGTCACCAGGAGGAAACCCACGCAGACATAATGAGAACACACCACACTCCTCACAGACAGTCACCCGGAGGAAACCCACGCAGACACAGGGAGAACACACCACACTCCTCACAGACAGTTACCCGGAGGAAACCCACACAGACACAGGGAGAACACACCACACTCCTCACAGACAGTCACCCGGAGGAAACCCATGTAGACACAGGGAGAACACACCACACTCCTCACAGACAGTCACTTGGAGGAAACCCACGCAGACACAGGGAGAACACACCACACTCCTCACAGACAGTCACTTGGAGGAAACCCATGTAGACACAGGGAGAACACACCACACTCCTCACAGACAGTCACCCAGAGGAAACCCATGTAGACACAGGGAGAACACACCACACTCCTCACAGACAGTCACTTGGAGGAAACCCACGCAGACACAGGGAGAACACACCACACTCCTCACAGACAGTCACTTGGAGGAAACCCACGCAGACACAGGGAGAACACACCACACTCATCAAAGGCAGTCACCCGGAGGAAACCCACGCAGACACAGGGAGAACACACCACACTCCTCACAGACAGTCACCCGGAGGAAACCCACGCAGACACAGGGAGAACACACCACACTCCTCACAGACAGTCACCCAGAGGAAACCCACACAGACACAGGGAGAACACACCACACTCCTCACAGACAGTCACCCGGAGGAAACCCATGCAGACACAGTGAGAACACACCACACTCCTCACAGACAGTCACCCGGAGGAAACCCACGCAGACACAGGGGGAACACACCACACTCCTCACAGACAGTCACCTGGACTAAACCCACGCAGACGCAGTGAGAACACACCACACTCCTCACAGACAGTCACCCGGAGGAAACCCACACAGACACAGGGGGAATACACCACACTCCTCCCAGACAGTCACCCGGAGGAAACCCACGCAGACACAGGGAGAACACACCACACTCCTCACAGACAGTCACCCGGACTAAACCCACACAGACACAGGGAGAACACACCACACTCCTCACAGACAGTCACCCGGAGGAAACCCACACAGACACAGGGAGAACACACCACACTCCTCACAGACAGTCACCCGGAGGAAACTCATGCAGACACATTGAAAACACACCACACTCCTCACAGACAGTCACCCGGAGGAAACCCACGCAGACACAGGGGGAACACACCACACTCCTCACAGACAGTCACCCAGAGGAAACCCACGCAGACACAGTGAGAATACACCACACTCCTCACAGACAGTCACCCGGACTAAACTCACGCAGACACAGTGAGAACACACCACACTTCTCACAGACAGTCACCCGGACTAAACCCACGCAGACACATTGAGAACACACCACACTCCTCACAGACAGTCACCCGGAGGAAACCAACACAGACACAGGGGGAATACACCACACTCCTCACAGACAGTCACCCGGAGGAAACCCATGCAGACACAGGGAAAACACACCACACTCCTCACAGACAGTCACCCGGACTAAACCCGCACAGACACAGGGAGAACACACCACACTCCTCACAGACAGTCACTTGGAGGAAACCCACACAGTCACAGGGGGAACACACCACACTCCTCACAGACAGTCACCCGGAGGAAACCCACGCAGACACAGGGAGAACACACCACACTCCTCACAGACAGTCACCCGGAGGAATCCCTCGCAGACACAGGGAGAACACACGACACTCCTCACAGACAGTCACCCGGAGGAAACCCAGGCAGACACAGTGAGAACACACCACACTCCTCACAGACAGTCACCCGGAGGAAACCCACACAGACACAGAGAGAACACACCACACTCCTCACAGACAGTCACCCAGAGGAAACCCACGCAGACACAGGGAGAACACACCACACTCCTCACAGACAGTCACCCGGAGGAAACCCACGCAGACACAGGGAGAACACACCACACTCCTCACAGACAGTCACCCGGAGGAAACCCACGCAGACACAGGGAGAACACACCACACTCCTCACAGACAGTCACCCGGAGGAAACCCACACAGACACAGGGGGAACACACCACACTCCTCACAGACAGTCACCCGGAGGAAACCCACGCAGACACAGGGGGAACACACCACACTCCTCACAGACAGTCACCCGGAGGAAACCCACGCAGACACAGTGAGAACACACCACACTCCTCACAGACAGTCACCTGGACTAAACCCACGCAGACGCAGTGAGAACACACCACACTCCTCACAGACAGTCACCCGGAGGAAACCCACACAGACACAGGGGGAATACACCACACTCCTCCCAGACAGTCACCCGGAGGAAACCCACGCAGACACAGGGAGAACACACCACACTCCTCACAGACAGTCACCCGGACTAAACCCACACAGACACAGGGAGAACACACCACACTCCTCACAGACAGTCACCCGGAGGAAACCCACACAGACACAGGGAGAACACACCACACTCCTCACAGACAGTCACCCGGAGGAAACTCATGCAGACACAGTGAAAACACACCACACTCCTCACAGACAGTCACCCGGAGGAAACCCACGCAGACACAGGGGGAACACACCACACTCCTCACAGACAGTCACCCAGAGGAAACCCACGCAGACACAGTGAGAATACACCACACTCCTCACAGACAGTCACCCGGACTAAACTCACGCAGACACAGTGAGAACACACCACACTTCTCACAGACAGTCACCCGGACTAAACCCACGCAGACACATTGAGAACACACCACACTCCTCACAGACAGTCACCCGGAGGAAACCAACACAGACACAGGGGGAATACACCACACTCCTCACAGACAGTCACCCGGAGGAAACCCATGCAGACACAGGGAAAACACACCACAGTCCTCACAGACAGTCACCCGGACTAAACCCGCACAGACACAGGGAGAACACACCACACTCCTCACAGACAGTCACCCGGAGGAAACCCACAGAGACACAGGGAGAACACACCACACTCCTCACAGAAAGTCACCCGGAGGAAACCCACGCAGACACAGGGAGAACACACCACACTCCTCACAGACAGTCACCCGGAGGAAACCCACGCAGACATAATGAGAACACACCACACTCCTCACAGACAGTCACCCGGAGGAAACCCACGCAGACACAGGGAGAATACACCACACTCCTCACAGACAGTCACCCAGAGGAAACCCACGCAGACACAGGGAGAACACACCACACTCCTCACAGACAGTCACCCGGAGGAAACCCACGCAGACACAGGGAGAACACACCACACTCCTCACAGACAGTCACCCGGAGGAAACCCACGCAGACATAATGAGAACACACCACACTCCTCACAGACAGTCACCCGGAGGAAACCCACGCAGACACAGGGAGAACACACCACACTCCTCACAGACAGTTACCCGGAGGAAACCCACACAGACACAGGGAGAACACACCACACTCCTCACAGACAGTCACCCGGAGGAAACCCACACAGACACAGGGGGAACACACCACACTCCTCACAGACAGTCACCCGGAGGAAACCCATGCAGACACAGTGAGAACACACCACACTCCTCACAGACAGTCACCCGGAGGAAACCCACGCAGACACAGGGGGAACACACCACACTCCTCACAGACAGTCACCCAGAGGAAACCCACGCAGACACAGTGAGAACACACCACACTCCTCACAGACAGTCACCTGGACTAAACCCACGCAGACGCAGTGAGAACACACCACACTCCTCACAGACAGTCACCCGGAGGAAACCCACACAGACACAGGGGGAATACACCACACTCCTCCCAGACAGTCACCCGGAGGAAACCCACGCAGACACAGGGAGAACACACCACACTCCTCACAGACAGTCACCCGGACTAAACCCACACAGACACAGGGAGAACACACCACACTCCTCACAGACAGTCACCCGGAGGAAACCCACACAGACACAGGGAGAACACACCACACTCCTCACAGACAGTCACCCGGAGGAAACTCATGCAGACACATTGAAAACACACCACACTCCTCACAGACAGTCACCCGGAGGAAACCCACGCAGACACAGGGGGAACACACCACACTCCTCACAGACAGTCACCCAGAGGAAACCCACGCAGACACAGTGAGAATACACCACACTCCTCACAGACAGTCACCCGGACTAAACTCACGCAGACACAGTGAGAACACACCACACTTCTCACAGACAGTCACCCGGACTAAACCCACGCAGACACATTGAGAACACACCACACTCCTCACAGACAGTCACCCGGAGGAAACCAACACAGACACAGGGGGAATACACCACACTCCTCACAGACAGTCACCCGGAGGAAACCCATGCAGACACAGGGAAAACACACCACACTCCTCACAGACAGTCACCCGGACTAAACCCGCACAGACACAGGGAGAACACACCACACTCCTCACAGACAGTCACTTGGAGGAAACCCACACAGTCACAGGGGGAACACACCACACTCCTCACAGACAGTCACCCGGAGGAAACCCACGCAGACACAGGGAGAACACACCACACTCCTCACAGACAGTCACCCGGAGGAATCCCTCGCAGACACAGGGAGAACACACGACACTCCTCACAGACAGTCACCCGGAGGAAACCCAGGCAGACACAGTGAGAACACACCACACTCCTCACAGACAGTCACCCGGAGGAAACCCACACAGACACAGAGAGAACACACCACACTCCTCACAGACAGTCACCCAGAGGAAACCCACGCAGACACAGGGAGAACACACCACACTCCTCACAGACAGTCACCCGGAGGAAACCCACGCAGACACAGGGAGAACACACCACACTCCTCACAGACAGTCACCCGGAGGAAACCCACGCAGACACAGGGAGAACACACCACACTCCTCACAGACAGTCACCCGGAGGAAACCCACACAGACACAGGGGGAACACACCACACTCCTCACAGACAGTCACCCGGAGGAAACCCACGCAGACACAGGGGGAACACACCACACTCCTCACAGACAGTCACCCGGAGGAAACCCACGCAGACACAGTGAGAACACACCACACTCCTCACAGACAGTCACCTGGACTAAACCCACGCAGACGCAGTGAGAACACACCACACTCCTCACAGACAGTCACCCGGAGGAAACCCACACAGACACAGGGGGAATACACCACACTCCTCCCAGACAGTCACCCGGAGGAAACCCACGCAGACACAGGGAGAACACACCACACTCCTCACAGACAGTCACCCGGACTAAACCCACGCAGACACAGGGAGAACACACCACACTCCTCACAGACAGTCACCCGGAGGAAACCCACACAGACACAGGGAGAACACACCACACTCCTCACAGACAGTCACCCGGAGGAAACTCATGCAGACACAGTGAAAACACACCACACTCCTCACAGACAGTCACCCGGAGGAAACCCACGCAGACACAGGGGGAACACACCACACTCCTCACAGACAGTCACCCAGAGGAAACCCACGCAGACACAGTGAGAATACACCACACTCCTCACAGACAGTCACCCGGACTAAACTCACGCAGACACAGTGAGAACACACCACACTTCTCACAGACAGTCACCCGGACTAAACCCACGCAGACACATTGAGAACACACCACACTCCTCACAGACAGTCACCCGGAGGAAACCAACACAGACACAGGGGGAATACACCACACTCCTCACAGACAGTCACCCGGAGGAAACCCATGCAGACACAGGGAAAACACACCACAGTCCTCACAGACAGTCACCCGGACTAAAACCGCACAGACACAGGGAGAACACACCACACTCCTCACAGACAGTCACCCGGAGGAAACCCACAGAGACACAGGGAGAACACACCACACTCCTCACAGAAAGTCACCCGGAGGAAACCCACGCAGACACAGGGAGAACACACCACACTCCTCACAGACAGTCACCCGGAGGAAACCCACGCAGACATAATGAGAACACACCACACTCCTCACAGACAGTCACCCGGAGGAAACCCACGCAGACACAGGGAGAATACACCACACTCCTCACAGACAGTCACCCAGAGGAAACCCACGCAGACACAGGGAGAACACACCACACTCCTCACAGACAGTCACCCGGAGGAAACCCACGCAGTCACAGGGAGAACACACCACACTCCTCACAGACAGTCACCCGGAGGAAACCCACGCAGACATAATGAGAACACACCACACTCCTCACAGACAGTCACCCGGAGGAAACCCACGCAGACACAGGGAGAACACACCACACTCCTCACAGACAGTTACCCGGAGGAAACCCACACAGACACAGGGAGAACACACCACACTCCTCACAGACAGTCACCCGGAGGAAACCCATGTAGACACAGGGAGAACACACCACACTCCTCACAGACAGTCACTTGGAGGAAACCCACGCAGACACAGGGAGAACACACCACACTCCTCACAGACAGTCACTTGGAGGAAACCCACGCAGACACAGGGAGAACACACCACACTCATCAAAGGCAGTCACCCGGAGGAAACCCACGCAGACACAGGGAGAACACACCACACTCCTCACAGACAGTCACCCGGAGGAAACCCACGCAGACACAGGGAGAACACACCACACTCCTCACAGACAGTCACCCAGAGGAAACCCACGCAGACACAGGGAGAACACACCACACTCCTCACAGACAGTCACCCAGAGGAAACCCACGCAGACACAGAGAGAACACACCACACTCCTCACAGACAGTTACCCGGAGGAAACCCACACAGACACAGGGAGAACACACCACACTCCTCACAGACAGTCACCCAGAGGAAACCCACGCAGACACAGAGAGAACACACCACACTCCTCACAGACAGTTACCCGGAGGAAACCCACACAGACACAGGGAGAACACACCACACTCCTCACAGACAGTCACCCAGAGGAAACCCATGTAGACACAGGGAGAACACACCACACTCCTCACAGACAGTCACCCAGAGGAAACCCATGTAGACACAGGGAGAACACACCACACTCCTCACAGACAGTCACTTGGAGGAAACCCACGCAGACACAGGGAGAACACACCACACTCCTCACAGACAGTCACTTGGAGGAAACCCACGCAGACACAGGGAGAACACACCACACTCATCAAAGGCAGTCACCCGGAGGAAACCCACGCAGACACAGGGAGAACACACCACACTCCTCACAGACAGTCACCCAGAGGAAACCCACACAGACACAGGGAGAACACACCACACTCCTCACAGACAGTCACCCAGAGGAAACCCACGCAGACACAGAGAGAACACACCACACTCCTCACAGACAGTTACCCGGAGGAAACCCACACAGACACAGGGAGAACACACCACACTCCTCACAGACAGTCACCCAGAGGAAACCCATGTAGACACAGGGAGAACACACCACACTCCTCACAGACATTCACTTGGAGGAAACCCACGCAGACACAGGGAGAACACACCACACTCCTCACAGAAAGTCACCCGGAGGAAACCCACGCAGACACAGGGAGAACACACCACACTCCTCACAGACAGTCACCCGGAGGAAACCCACGCAGACATAATGAGAACACACCACACTCCTCACAGACAGTCACCCGGAGGAAACCCACGCAGACACAGGGAGAATACACCACACTCCTCACAGACAGTCACCCAGAGGAAACCCACGCAGACACAGGGAGAACACACCACACTCCTCACAGACAGTCACCCGGAGGAAACCCACGCAGACACAGGGAGAACACACCACACTCCTCACAGACAGTCACCAGGAGGAAACCCACGCAGACATAATGAGAACACACCACACTCCTCACAGACAGTCACCCGGAGGAAACCCACGCAGACACAGGGAGAACACACCACACTCCTCACAGACAGTTACCCGGAGGAAACCCACACAGACACAGGGAGAACACACCACACTCCTCACAGACAGTCACCCGGAGGAAACCCATGTAGACACAGGGAGAACACACCACACTCCTCACAGACAGTCACTTGGAGGAAACCCACGCAGACACAGGGAGAACACACCACACTCCTCACAGACAGTCACTTGGAGGAAACCCATGTAGACACAGGGAGAACACACCACACTCCTCACAGACAGTCACCCAGAGGAAACCCATGTAGACACAGGGAGAACACACCACACTCCTCACAGACAGTCACTTGGAGGAAACCCACGCAGACACAGGGAGAACACACCACACTCCTCACAGACAGTCACTTGGAGGAAACCCACGCAGACACAGGGAGAACACACCACACTCATCAAAGGCAGTCACCCGGAGGAAACCCACGCAGACACAGGGAGAACACACCACACTCCTCACAGACAGTCACCCGGAGGAAACCCACGCAGACACAGGGAGAACACACCACACTCCTCACAGACAGTCACCCAGAGGAAACCCACACAGACACAGGGAGAACACACCACACTCCTCACAGACAGTCACCCAGAGGAAACCCACGCAGACACAGAGAGAACACACCACACTCCTCACAGACAGTTACCCGGAGGAAACCCACACAGACACAGGGAGAACACACCACACTCCTCACAGACAGTCACCCAGAGGAAACCCATGTAGACACAGGGAGAACACACCACACTCCTCACAGACATTCACTTGGAGGAAACCCACGCAGACACAGGGAGAACACACCACACTTCTCACAGACAGTCACCTGTAGGAAACCCATGCAGACACAGGGAGAACACACCACACTCCTCACAGACAGTCACCCGGAGCGGGAATTGAACCCACAACCTCCAGGTCCCTGGAGCTGTTTTACTGCGACACTAACCTGCTGCACCACCGTGCCGCTCCTGTTTTATAGCTTCCTTTTTCCTATTTTAAAATGCTACTCAAAAAGCTACTTAAAGAAACACTAGGTAGTATTTTTACCATAAAATTACAACTACAAAATCATACAGGCTCTGTCCTGGGTCCTCTAGACTCAGCAAGAACTGCACTATGTAACTTCAGGAGGAGGGTATGAATCCAACCCCCATCTGTCCCCACTGGAAAGCCCAATAGTGTAATGTCCTGGTGAGCTACTGTCTCTGAACTCTGACATCTACACGGTGGATCAACGAGGGAGGAGTGTCTAAAAGAGTGGACAGTGAGTGGACACAAGGTTTAAAAACTCCAGCAGCACTGCTGTGTCTGATCCACTCTACACCAGCACAACACACACTAACACACCACCACCACGTCAGTGTCACTGCAGCGCTGAGAATGATCCACCGCCACATCACACCTGCTCTGTGGGGGTCCTGGGCTTTGAAGGACAGGGCTTTGGGGGGTTTTGTTGACTCTGTATCACTAGGTTAAAAGGCATTAAATTCTGTGTGGTTATGTGAGGGAAGGAGCTCAAGGAATTACTCATGTTGGGTGTGTGTGTGTGTGTGTGTTTGTGTCTGTGGTTTTGAATCATTTACTTTTCTACTTTTTCCTCCTCCCTGACTTGTTTTTCCACTGAAGCATAAGGTCGCCATGCTCAATGCCAAGCACCTTTGCATGGAGCAGTGGAACCATGTTCTTTGCAGTTCTGGACATGTTGGGATATGGAACCCACCAACCCACATACTGTGAAACAAGACCTGTGAGCTGCCCAAGTCAGAAAAAAATATATGTGATAAAACAAGTCATTCTGATTCTGCTCCGATTCTAACGTCAAGTTAAGAGACTTTACAATCGTCCCGCCCCCTCATCTGAGTCTGTCCAATCACAGCGCTGGACACGTGTTTATGTGAGAGCGCAAGTACGTGGTTAAACAGACACAAACAGAAAAACAAACACAACACGTGTGGAAAAGAAAAAGAGAAAACGCACTGCTGTGCGCTCGGGGTCGGGGTGAACAGCGAGCGGCTCATTATCATTTAAAGGAACAGGCGTCTGTTTTGTCTGTTTTGAACAAGGCTGTTTAGACAGGGGAGAACCCTGCTATGGGGTTTGATCCTTGTGGAATTTTGACCAAAGCAGGTCACAGACATTTAGTTAAGATGCAGAACTGTTCACTTGTTGAAAATAAGTCACCTATAAGATCTTAGCTAGAATTTATAATAAATTCTAAAGTTCACTTCTAACATTCAAATTAATCAAAGTAATATATGGATAAAAAGCTACGAATTTGTTCATCCACAAGCACACACACACACACACACACACACACACACCACTAGAACTCTCCCAGCCTAAGCCCAGTGTTTACTCAGAATAGGTTTTTGGAAATGAGCAGATCCACACACGGTTGCTACAACAGCGCTGGGCTGAAAAATCCACCCTCGCTAAGTGGAGGAACACCATCCGTCAGAGTAAATCAGGCGTAAGTACGCAGGCTGAGCCAGGCTTTCACAAAAGTCTGGGATTTTTAAAGAAACTACATCTATCAGTGGCTCTAAAGAGGGTGCAGTTTAGTGCTATGAGTTTATATCTGTGTAGGAAACTTATACCGTCACAGCAGGACCACCATTCCACTCACAGTACCACAGACCCAGCGCCCTGGACTCAGAAGAACTCAGAATCTCAGATATCGGGACTCTCCTGGTGATGGACGAGTTAATTTGTATGCGACGGGACAATCCTAGCACCCTGTAGAACCCAAGGAACCCAGACAGCCGTGCTGGGGACAATCCTGAGAGACAGCATTAAACTCACAAGTGGTGGGATACAAACCAAGACTGCTCAGTTGCAAACTCTATTATCTGAGCTGGGTTTGTGTTTCCACAGGGTGTGAGCATTGTCCCCTGGCTTAAAGTCATGTCTGTTTTGGGTTCCCAAGTGTGAGGCGTCCCCGTGTTTAAGAGGAACATCTGTGATTCTGGGGAACTGCAGTTCTCTCTGGTTTGTTTACGTTCAGAAGCTCCGTGTCTTCAGGTGGATGGTATGTCCGAGGGGAAATAAAGACTTGTTTGTACGCGGCTGAAGTGTAACTCGTCTGTAAGTTTCTAATCACTGTTTGAATTACCACAGATTATCATTGTAACTCAAGCTGTTTATTTTTGTAGCATTTCCAGTCGATTTTTACTGCTCTCCTCAATTTAGTGTCAATTACTCACCTACGGAACAGAAATAAGGCAAAACCCTCATCTCAGTTTATACTTTTCAACATTTCTCTTCATTGCCCTTTCTCTGCTGTGAGCAGAGGGAGTGAAAGCCTAGCATACCAGACTGAGACACTTTGTTTTTTTTTGTTTTTTGTTTTTTCTACCCATTTACTGACACATCAGACCAGTTTCCAGCACAAACCGACTGGAGAAACAACCTCAGAACTTGGTCAAAATCATGAATGCCACTTTTTTAAGGGCATGGCTGTCACTTTCCCTGAGGCTGAAGCTTCGTCATGAGAGTCCCAGGTTCAGGGAGCTGGATCTACGGTAGCAGTCAAAGATCCACTAAGGTCATCAAGATTCATTGTAGAGTGGTGGAAAGGTGGCGGGATTCAACATCAGCACCTGACCTCATGACCCTACTCCATTTTTGTTGATTTTCTGTTTACTATTAACAGTTGTTAATAAAACAGATATTTAATCTATGTATTGAATTTATATTTTGCTAAATTACATAACACTTTTATATTAACAGTTTATTCATGTAATTTTGCGGGGCTTTATAGCCCTCTATCCCACACTTTTGAGCAAGGACACTCGGCCTGATGAGCTTAGGCTCATATGCAACCTGCTCCACAGCGACCATTTTGTGTCATGCTCCTCTGTGGAGGTTATAGAAGCTAATAGCCACCGTTTGAGGGCAACAGCAGTTGTAGTCGAGGCAGGAAAAACACAACACGGCTTCATATCGCATTACAACAAAGCCCCCCTATCTGCTCGCAAACACAGCACAGCGAGGAGCGAGGGCTGTGTTAGAGAGCATTAACAAACATGTCCAGACTTCCCCTGAGGAGAGCTCCGAGAGGTGGGCCCTGGCGCTCTGCTGAAGATTTATGGCTCCGGTGGAAAAGAGTGGAAGTGTGCTATTGATAAGTCGCTCAGCGGAGGAGAAGGGTGACCACAGCAGTAATTAGGAGATGAACTTGTGCTCCATCGATTCCGAAGCCCAAGAACAGGAGGTCCACTTCTGAAAAAGTGCATTTCACGGCTGTTAATAATGAGCCGCAGTTTTGGAAGAGTCCTGCTCGTGCTGTCGGTCGATGGAGAGTGTAGAAGAGTGGGGGATCAAAGAGTAACACTGACATCCTTTGCACAGTGCTGCATCGAACATCCAAAGACTCAGACACCCTTTATAAGGTGGGACCCATTTTTTAAATTCCTTTATCCTCAATTTTGTCTCCTGTTCTACACACCAGATAGTGGCCCTAGCCTCAGGAGGTTGGAGGCTAACATGGGCTCATTCCGAGCCACCTAAGGCCAGGCCACCACTTCATGCAACAGCTTAGCACATCAGGGGAGAAGGCAAACTGCCCAGATCTATCCAATCAACTGACAGACATCCATCCTAGCCAGCACAACAGGCTGAAATAGTGGGGCAGGAGGCAGCCTTGCCCATCCAGTGTGTGACGCTGCCCTTGGATGACAGAAGCATTACCTGAATTAAAGCCTTTGATCTCCAAGCTAGATCATGGCGCCACTCGAGAGCCACAGGAGGAGCCCATTTTAAGGAACCCTCTGTAGAATCTCTATCGAGAAGCAAACGGCATGGACTGGGGTGCCCTGGAGCAGCTACACATGGAGTCTATAGTCATCGCAGCCAGTGTCAGGCTCATGTGTCGCTTCTTCAGAGTGTCCCATTTGGATAAAATGCTTTTCTATTGAGATGGACACTAAAAACTGTACATTAAAACAGATCTAGGACTAATGCAAGAGAAAGAAAAACACACACACACAAAAAAAACAAGTACATGAAGACACAAAAGTGGATGCCTCTCAGTGGCGCCTCCTCAGGAACGACTGTAGGGGACAGAGGGAAGGGGAGAGGTTAAAGGCCAGGAGTTCGAAGACTAAACAGGTTGTGAATGGGAGCCAGGAGTTTGGGAGGGAACACCCAGGGTGACGCAGGTCTTAGCTAAGCCCACCCTCGTGTGTCCAGTCTTTCTCGTAGCTGGACACTGTCCCGGCTCTTTTTGACTCTGCTGAGCTGTGGGAAGGGCCTTTGTTAGCTTTGGCGTCCAGGGTGTTTTGTTTCTGCTCTATCCAGAGAGGGAAAAAAAAAGGAGGGAAAAAGAGAGGTTAGAGAGAGCAGCAGGCAGATGACCTAAAGAAGAGGTGGCAGGCAAGAGAGAGAGAGAGAGAGAAATAGTGAGTATGTGTGTGTGTGTGTGTGTGTGTTTGTGTGTGTGAGTGAGGAGAGAGAGAGAAAGAGAGAAAAATAGAGTGTGTGTGTGTGTGTGTGAGAGAGAGAGAGAGAGAGAGAGAGAGTGAGTGTGAGAGCAAGAGAGAGAGAGAGAGAGAGAGAGAGAGAGAGAGAGAGAGACGCAAGAGAAAGAGCGGATCATAACCATCTTTCTTAGTTTAAGGAAATCCAGCATTTTCAAATTCTGAAGTTCTCTCTCTTTTTCTAGCTCTTTCACCTTATTCTTCACCCCCCACCCTCTCTCTCTCCCTCTCTCTCTCTCTCTCTCTCTCGTCTCCTTTTCTCTAAAACTACCTTTATATTGTCAAAGCATTAGGAACAGCACACAAACATACAACACAATAACTTTACAAAACAAACTGTACCACAGTTATAAAGGTTTATAAATGGTTTAAATCTGTTTATTACACCACAGAGCTCTGTCTTATAAATGATTAATAATCACTTACAACCTAATCAATAATTATTAATAAACATATTGTAAACCATTTATAACCCTTTATAAGTGTAGTCTTATTCTAAATCGACCACCTCCATATTCCCATGCAGTAATGCTTTAAAGGAACACTAGGTGAGATTTGGTATTATTTGCTCCTGGGCTCCTCCTACAGTTTGCAGAGTGTAATTCTGTTCTGAAATCAAGGGGGAGGGATGTGGGTGTGGCTTGCTTCTCCCCTTTAAAAGTTCCATAGTGCAGTTTCTGCAGTGCCGATCCTGGAGCTGCAAAGAGGCTCAGTTCTCCATTTTAAAGCTGACGTTATTAAAATATAAATATACTGCATACTATTCTTTTAAGCAGCAATCTAAGAATATTAATTATGTGATTTGTACAAAAATGAAAGCACATTATTTTTTTGGGAAAAAATGTAATAAACGATCATTATAAAATAAAAATAGCATTAATATAAAGTGCATTTAAAGCCACCGTGCTTTTAAAAGAGATGTGCAGGCATGTTCCTAATCTGGGAATGTTCATTCTCTGTCTTTGGAATTTGTATGGAATCACAACCCTTAAAAAAGGCAGAACAAAGGATGACCATAATCATTAAGAGTGGGAACCTGTGTTATAGTGAGGTGCAACTGTGCTCTATCTGGCAACCCAGGAACCAAAAATAAGAAAATAACAGTCTTCCTCTGTTTAGCAAAAATCCGCCCCCAAAGGACAGGCAAAAGTAGCGCTTGTTATCTTTTCATCTCCCAAATAATCACACACACACACACACACACACACACACACACACTTCGCTCGGTTACCCAGGTGTGGGGGCATGAATTCCTGTGGCACACTCACACAGGCTCGAGGAAGAGCGCAAATAATTATCCTCAATATCTGTCAGGAATATGACAGCTCTTATGAACAGTCCTCCAGAACACACACACACACACACACACACACACACACACACACAATCTGAGAGAGAGAGAGAGAGAGAGAGAGAGAGACGCCACCCTTCCTTTCCCTCACAAGGAAACAAGAGATGTAGGAGACTACAAAGAAAGGGGAGGGTACTGCTTCTTATTGTTCACTAACTGTGAATTCTCTCTCTCTCTCTCTCTCTCTCTCACCATCCCATTCTTCTCTTCCTCCTCTTTCTCTGTCTCCTTGCTTTTTTTTTTTTTTACTGTTTATTACCCAGTACATTTGCATGTGAGTTCTCTCTCTCTCTCTCTCTCTCTCTCTCTCTCTCTCTCTCTCTGTATGTATGTAGAGAGAGAGAGTGGAGAGGGGATTAGTATAATGGAAATCACTGGTGTGTGTGTGTGTGTGTGTGTGTGTGTGTGTGTGTGAATTCCAGGGTCTATTTAAGACAATGTGTAGTGGAGCGATAGTGAACGAGGAGCAGAGATACAGCCTTTAATTAAATGCTGTTGTCAAATCTTTTTCCCTCCTGCACTAAACGAGCCCAGTGGCCTGTTATTCTTTTTTTTTTTCTTTCTTTTTCCCTTTAAAACACTTTTCTTTTCTTTTTTTCTTTTTGTTTGAGTGTAAAATTAAACCCAGAACCCGCTGATGCTAAACTGTACAATGTGTGAGTTTTAGGGAGCGTAATATCACCCCCTCAGAGTTAAACCTGTTACAGAAGAAGTACACAGCTCCTGAGACTGGGCCAGAACTGGATGCTTTCCCTGAACCTGAAGTGTGTCCATATTCAGGAGGCGACACAGCAGTTAAAATAATGTGTGGAAACACTCCCTATGACATGTGTAGTCATCAAGCTTGGCAAGTGTGTTTATAAGTGACAACATGTAGTACATATTTATATATATATAAAAAAAATGACGACGACACAGTGCCTGGTTATGACTGGTTGTGATTTTCTAACACTGAGCGAGCTCCACTCCACTGGTGACACTGTTTCTCGTAAAATACACACACACACACGCCACAGGGCAGCCGTCTCCTGGGGCAGCCATGGCCTAATGGTTAGAGAAGCAGGCTTGGGACTGGGTGTTTACTGCCCCTGGTGCAGTAGTGTGTGTCTGAGTGTGTGTCTGAGTGTTCATTGCCATGAATGGGTTAAAAGTGGAAGGCACATTTCTATGTACACTGTACAATTACAAATAATTGTAGGTTTTCACACACACACACACACACACACACACACACACACACATCAAATCAGAATCATAGAAACTGTTGTAATTTGTTGTGGGAGTGTGATACACAGGAGGATGGCCACAGAGAATCCTGCTGGATTTAATCTTTCATGGCGTAGGGTTATGGGCAGGATTAGGGTTGAGAGATTAGGGTTAGTTTTACAGTTAGGGTTAGAGTTAGCATTGGGGCAGGGCTAGTGTTAGGGTTAAGGCTGTGTTTTTCATGCTCGGTAGACGTAAGAAATTCTCCTGTACATTCACTATATTTTGTACACATTGTATGAAACATGGACATGATTTCATTCATTCATTATCTGTAACCCTTATTCAGTTCAGGGTCGCAGTGGGTCTGGAGCCTACATGGAATCAATGGACGCAAGGCGGGAATACACCCTGGAGGGGGCGCCAGTCCTTCACAGGGTGACACACATTCACTCACACGCTCACACCTACGGACACTTTTGAGTCGCCAATCCACCTACCAACGTGTGTTTTTGGACTGTGTGAGGAAACTCCTCATAGACAGTCACCCGGAGGAAACCCACACAGACACAGGGAGAACACACCACACTCCTCACAGACAGTCACCCGGAGGAAACCCACGCAGACACAGGGAGAACACACCACACTCCTAACAGACAGTCACCCGGAGGAAACCCACACAGACACAGGGAGAACACACCACACTCCTCACAGACAGTCACCCGGAGGAAACCCACGCAGACACAGGGAGAACACACCACACTCTTCACAGACAGTCACTTGGAGGAAACCCACGCAGACACAGGGAGAACACACCACACTCATCACTGGCAGTCACCCGGAGGAAACCCACGCAGACACAGGGAGAACACACCACACTCCTCACAGACAGTCACCCGGAGGAAACCCATGCAGACACAGGGAGAACACACCACACTCCTCACAGACAGTCACCCGGAGGAAACCCACGCAGACACAGGGAGAACACACCACACTCCTCACAGACAGTTACCCGGAGGAAACCCACGCAGACACCGAGAGAACACACCACACTCCTCACAGACAGTCACCCGGAGGAAACCCACACAGACACCGAGAGAACACACCACACTCCTCACAGACAGTCACCCGGAAGAAACCCACACAGACACAGGGAGAACACACCACACTCCTCACAGACAGTCACCCTGAGTAAAACCACACAGACACAGGGAGAACACACCACACTCCTCACAGACAGTCAGCCGGAGGAAACCCACACAGACACCGAGAGAACACACCACACTCCTCACAGACAGTCACCCATAGGAAACCAACGCAGACACCGAGAGAACACACCACACTCCTCACAGACAGTCACCCAGAGGAAACCCACACAGACACCGAGAGAACACACCACACTCCTCACAGACAGTCACCCGGAGGAAACCCACACAGACACAGGGAGAACACACCAGACTCCTCACAGACAGTCACCTGTAGGAAACCCACGCAGACACAGGGAGAACACACCACACTTCTTACAGACAGTAACCCAGAGGACACCCACACAGACACAGGGAGAACACCACACTCCTCACAGACAGTCACCTGGAGGAAACCCACACAGACACCGAGAGAACACACCACACTCCTCACAGACAGTCACCCGGAGGAAACCCACGCAGACACCGAGAGAACACACCACACTCCTCACAGACAGTCACCCGGAGGAAACCCACACAGACACAGAGAGAACACGCCACACTCCTCACAGACAGTCACCCAGAGGAAACCCACGCAGACACCGAGAGAACACACCACACTCATCACAGGCAGTCACCCGGAGGAAACCCACGCAGACACAGGGAGAACACACCACACTCCTCACAGACAGTCACCCGGAGGAAACCCATGCAGACACAGGGAGAACACACCACACTCCTCACAGACAGTCACCCGGAGGAAACCCACACAGACACCGAGAGAACACACCACACTCCTCACAGACAGTCACCCGGAGGAAACCCACACAGACACCGAGAGAACACACCACACTCCTCACAGACAGTCACCCGGAAGAAACCCACACAGACACAGGGAGAACACACCACACTCCTCACAGACAGTCACCCGGAGTAAAACCACACAGACACAGGGAGAACACACCACACTCTTCACAGACAGTCACTTGGAGGAAACCCACGCAGACACAGGGAGAACACACCACACTCATCACAGGCAGTCACCCGGAGGAAACCCACGCAGACAAAGAAATTCTCCTGTACATTCACTATATTTTGTACACATTGTATGAAACATGGACATGATTTCATTCATTCATTATCTGAAACCCTTATTCAGTTCAGGGTCGCAGCGGGTCTGGAGCCTCACAGACACAGAGACTGTCTGTGAGGAGTGTGGTGTGTTCTCTCTGTGTCTGCGTGAGTTTCCTCCGGGTGACTGTCTGTGAGGAGTGTGGTGTGTTCTCCCTGTGTCTGCGTGGGTTTCCTCCAGGTGATCCGGTTTCCTCCCACAGTCCAAAAACACACGTTGGTAGGTGGATTGGTGACTCAAAAGTGTCCGAAGGTCTGAATGTGAGTGTGAGTGTGTGTTGCCCTGTGAAGGACTGGCGCCCCCCTCCAGGGTGTGTTCCTGCCTGGCGCCCAGTGACTCCTGGTAGATGCCGGACCCATCGCAAACCTGAACTGGATAAGGGTTACAGATAATGAATGAATGAATAATTCACTCAGTGAAGTTAATATAAAACACATTACATATTATTAGTTATTTAGGACAAAGTACTGTGTTTAAAATAAGTATATTTTCTTTGTCTTTTCCTGATTCACATTAACAGCCCATTGTTTTATATCATTTAAAGCACAAAACTGCATATTGATAATCATTATGTATCGGCATGGAAGACTTATATTAGCCAATAATATCACATCATATACCCGCCCTTATCATCGCCCCGACCCACAGCTGTAGGTGAACAGCCACAATATAAATAAAAAGTGCCTGGTTGGGTCTAATCTACTCTTCACAGACGTAACCGAGCCGTATCTGCATACGTTAAGTTCATAAACCGCACTTGAGCTGGTAAGGACGCTGATCACGGAAACGATGTGTCTACTGAATGTAAGCCACTGAGATACGGACAGGTCCTGGAGATCACAGGAGGTTCCCAAATCCCTCCTGAACCCTTCAGAAGGATTACCTCCCCTCTCTCTCTCTCTAGGATCTCTCAGGCTGCTGGCGGGCGGTCCTGGAGGCAGGGCTCCTTAAGCAGAATCGTTCCATCAAACATTTAAGAAGTGTTGAGCTTTAGCGAATCAAGAGATCAGGTCCACCACACGTAATCTCTGAACAGGTGCAGGGTTCGAGCCGCACGGAGGCGCGAGCGTTTTCACTTGGCTTCCCACTGAAGTCAACCTGACGTCAACATGCACCTTCTTACCTTCTTAACAGGGGACATATTCCCCCGCTTTTCCACAAGCGAACACAGTTCTGGGTCTTAATGGATCAGCCATGACCTGCTGGGGGCAAAATACCACAAGGATCAAGCACCACAGCAGTGTTCTCCCATGTCTTGAAGCCACTGTCCAATCATCGTGCGGCAACAAAGGTCACCTCCCTCTGAAGGGTGGTAAAATGATGATGTATTATTTTGCGTAAAGCAGTAAACCCTAAACTTGACCTTTGACTGAACTGTAAACTTAAGGCTAAGGTCCAAAATGTTAGAAACAACAGTGTTTTGTGATCTCTCTAAACCTTAAACCTAACTGTAAGCTCAGAAAGACCAGCAGCAGTGATGTGTGTTTGTTTAACACTCTCAAAAACAAATTACAGCACTGTTTCTGCAGCACTTCTTCAAGAACATAAGAGGGGTTGAGTGTATTTGACGAAATAGCGCCACCAGTGGACGGACACTCGCTTCATGAACGCAAAATAAAAAACATAACTATGAATCATTAATGAATCATAGAGAAATGTTCAGAATATAAGTAGTGATATTTGAGATCTTGTTTTTTTAAGGTCTGTTGATGATGTACACACACACACACACACACGTTTTGCTATATGTACGAGGACCTCCAGAGAAATAATGATAGCTAATAAACACTACACCCATCCTTAAACTGAACCTCAGTAATGTATGCCATTTCACTCTTAGTTTTTCCATAATAAAGTACTAGTTTTTGTTAAGAAAACAAACAAACAAAGAAAAAAAACAAAACAATAGAAGTTGTGAGGGCCACCAAAATGTCTCAGCATGAGATACATCTTCCTTATTTACCCTTCCAGAAATGTGTAAACAAACACAAACGCCAGACACTGCTTAAGTGCAGCTATCTGAGTTATAACTTTAGCATCTACATTATATTTATATTAGCATCTAATCTCATGTCCATCTTTAAAAATGTAAAAAGTGAATGCACACTTGTCATAATTCTATTACATATATAAACAAATATTACATTAATAAATAAGTGCACGGTGGCACAGTAGGTTAGTGTCGCAGTCGCACAGCTCCAGGGGCTTGGAGGTTGTGAGTTCGATTCCCGCTCCGGGTGACTGTCTGTGAGGAGTGTGGTGTGTTCTCCCTGTGTCTGCGTGGGTTTCCTCCGGGTGACTGTCTGTGAGGGGTGTGGTGTGTTCTCCCTGTGTCTGTGTTGGTTTCCTCCGGGTGACTGTCTGTGAGGAGTGTGGTGTGTTCTCTCTGTGTCTGTGTGGGTTTCCTCCGGGTGACTGTCTGTGAGGAGTGTGGTGTGTTCTCCCTGTGTCTGCGTGGGTTTCCTCCGGGTGCTCCAGTTTCCTCCCACAGTCCAAAAACACACGTTGGTAGGTAGATTGGTGACTCAAAAGTGTCTGTAGGTGTGAGTGTATGAGTGTATTGTCCCTTGCGCCCAGTGATTCCGGGTAGGCTCTGGACCCACCGTGACCCTGAACAGGATAAGGGTTACAGATAATGAATGAATGAATGAATGATAAATAAATAAATAAATAAATAAGTTTATTTAAAGTCATTTAAGTCACGATCCACCCAGAGTCCAGTACCACACTAATAACCTGCTTCCTTTGGAAATAACCGTGGAGCAAACAGTGTCTTTGAGAGAGGTTCCTCAAAACTGAACTCTGATCTGATGTGATGAGCTCAGACACTGAGCGTTACTGTTCATCTCTCACCTTCAGAAGCTCTCAGGCTTTACTTTTCTTGAGTGAATCACCCTTAATTCACATCATCATCATCCTTCTGTAATGTATTATTAAAATCATACATATCTCTTTTGTTGCCGTATTGATTCTTCTGTCTCTGTGCAAATGTAATCCTTTATTCAAGTTTCTGGTTTCATCAGCCACTGGGAGAAATGAACTCTACACTATAAAGATATTCAATAAAAACACAGACTTAGAGCAGTAATTAATAAACACACATCTACAAACTTCACACCACCAACTTTGAAGCTCTGGCTCCACACACACACCTCTGGGCAGGCACAGACGGTGGAGTGGTTTACACAGTGTAGTTTCTGCAGTGCTGACCCTGGAGATCAACAGAAGCCATGTTCTCCCTATTACAGCTCAGTGGAGCATCACAATTTTGAAGCTGTAATTTTAAAGTAGAAAGCTTTAAAACATCCTGCAACGGCAGCTGACGTCATGAACTATAACCAACTACTACTACAAAAGTCTACAAACTTGTGGATACCCACTGTTTACAGGAATCCTTCCACTCTCTCCGTCAGAGGGAAGCAGGATTCCAAGAGGCCCTCTTCCATTCTGCTTGAGATTCCCCAGTGCACAGTTTTCCCTTTCTCTCCCTCTCGCTCTCTCTCTGGCTGAGGTTCGTGTGTGTGGGAGTGCTGTGCTCTGGCAGGCAGCCGGCCGCCCTGCTGCTCAGAATGGATCCCGCCACAGCTCTTTTAATTAGCCCCATCAAGTGTTTTATGGGAATTGGACCTTCGCGCCGAGCCATTAACACATCCCGAGGCATGACTCCCACTCTTCCTCTGCCCCCACCTCTCTCTCTCTCTCTCTCTTTCTCTCCTGGCGTACACTGTGCCTCATGTAGGAGGATTGCTCAGAAAATGGGTGGAGATATAATAAATGCAGTGGATTATGACATATTCTGCTCGATTTACTAAACTATGAGTAGCTCGCGGTGGCCAGTTTGCCGGCACCTTTTACATCCAGGTGTTAAGAGTCTCAGGAGTAATGTTGATTACCAACAGAATCACAGCATTTAAGCTCCCACTGATAAAAGTTTCAGAGACAGAGTAATTCATTAATTCAGTTCAGCTGCTAAAATCGCCTCCCAGCAAAGGGACTTACTTCATAAACTGTTTCTATTGGGTGTAAAAATACGTTTTAAATAGTTTGTTTTTTGTGGAACGTGGCTTTAAGAACATGCTTTTTACAGCACTTTTTCCTAATGAAACTCATCAGAGCAGTGTCCAATTAAATCTCCTCACTCATCGTTTTCATACTACTCTTTTTTTCGTTTATTTTTTGTTGAATAAAATGATGACAGGCCACGCTGCTGTCACTCTCACGTCCCTCTTGTTCTCTTTAGTGAACTCGCCACTCGCCACAGGAAACCCACGCAGACACAGGGAGAACACACCACACTCCTCACAGAGAGTCACCCGGAGCGGGACTAGAACCCACAACCTCTAGGTCCCTGGAGCTGTGTGACTGTGACACTAACCTGCTGCATCACCGTGCCGCCCAGTTATTATTTTACTGGCTATAAATATTGGTTTAAATATGGTGGCAGCGTTTGTAATACATTATGAATTATAATTAAAATAAAGCAATTAAACATTCACAAAGACTTTTTTTCCAAATATTTTGTGAGTTCAGCTGCAGCTTCCATAAAAAACTATGCAATGGTATTACACTCAGGTCCAAGGTCACCATGCCCTTGCTGTAGAGCAGTGGACCTGGGTTCTCTCAAGTGATGGAGATCCATGCAGGACCTCTGGGATGAGCTGAAGTATCATGTGTTTGATCCAGAACTAATCCTCCAGCATCAGCCTGAACACACCGATGTTCTTCTCATTATCAAATACCATCAAATCCTCACACTAACTGCAGCAAAGGGAGGGACAAACTCCACATTAAGATTTTCAGCTGGTGTGTAATCGCACTGTACCCAGGAATACAACTCCAACGGTGTTCTGCGAGTGTTATGGACGAGGGCCGTGCCGAGCGAGGGGCTCCTGTAACTCACGGCCTGTTGTGTGTTACTGTTGTCTGTCATCGTCATAGCAACCGCTTGGTTTTCTTTCTGAAAGGGGCCCAGAAAATTCTGGCGCATATTTTAGATGTGGAATGCAACTCCCTGAAAAATACGAGAGAGAGAGAGAGAGAGAGAGAGAGAGAGAGAGAGAGAGAGAGAGAGTGAGTGAGTGAGTGAGTGAGTGAGTGAGTGAGTGAGTGAGAGAGAGACAGAGAGAGAGTGAGTGAGTGAGTGAGTGAGTGAGTGAGTGAGTGAGTGAGAGAGAGAGAGAGAGAGAGAGAGAGAGAGAGAGAGAGAGAGTGAGTGAGTGAGTGAGAGAGAGAGAGAGAGAGAGACAGAGAGAGAGAGACAGAGAGAGAGAGACAGAGAGAGAGACAGACAGAGAGAGAGTGAGAGAGAGGGAGAGAGAGAGCCTGAAAGTGAGGAGAGGAAGCAAAAGAAGGAAAAGAGAGCAGGAGAGAAAGAGGCAGTGAGAGAAAGAATAAGAGAAAATGAGATAGAGTGAAAATAAGAGAAAACAAATTGCAAAAGGAGAGAGAGAGGGAGGAAGAATGAGAGGGAGAAAAAAGAGAATGAGAGAGAAAATGAAAAAGAGAGCATGAAAGAGTAAGAGAAATAACAAAATGGTGTGTATGAAAGAGAGAAAAACAAGATGAAGAAGTGAGTGTGTGTGTGTGTGAGAGAGAGAGAGAGAGAGGGGGGGGGGGGTTGAGAGGCACTGTCTCCATCCAAACCAAGCTCCAGGACTCCCTCTATCTATTATTCTAAGTTTACTCTGGACATACTTTAGTCCAGGACAGCGCTGGCCAGTGTAAAGCCCAAATGGTTGCTATGACAACACACTTTTTATTTTTGTAGTCGCATTTCTTAGTTTCTTTTATTTATTAATTTTATTTTAGAATGTGTAGACCAGAGCTCTGTATACACCAGTGTTAGATGCAGTTGTGCTATAATTGGTGTATTTTCATAGAAGGACACTTACCCTCTGGAGCAGCTGCACATGAGCCTAAGCTTATCACTCCCAGTGCCACTTCTAATGAGTCCTAGAACCGGCCTGAGCACTGAGAACTGATCATCAGACCCTGACTTCAGCAATGTTCACATGGCTGAATGCAATCAGATACTCACAGTAAACGTTCCTACATCTAGTGTAAAGAGTAGTGTTGCTGCAACCAAGGCAAAGCACTATGTGTTGACTCCCACCGCAGAGCCAGGATTACACCCCCCTCCCCAGACCCCCAATCTCCCCCCAAACATAGATTACTGCACCCTCCTCATTACTGGGTCTGGGTCTGGGCCTGCATCTCCCATGAGGCCTTTGGTTGGGGGGGGCAGAAATAGTGTCCTCTACCCTCTGCTCATTTCGCTTCCTCATGTTCTAAGCCCTCTGGATGGCTGGTCTCCGTCAGGGATCACAGCTGCCCAGGGGTCAGAGCGGTTGACCCCAGCTCTGAAAAGATTGAATGTGGAGCTTGACTTTTAGGGTCTTTGTGCTTTGTGGTGTAGGGAGGGAACGAGTATATGGTAGGTCTGCTTATTACTATTATTATTATTATTAGTATCATCATCATCATCATCATTTGTACATATATGCTTTATAACATATAATTATAATAACCATTTTACCTCTTTTGGTCATTACAGAGTAGCTCTAGTGTAGTATTAAAAATGACAATCATCACTTTATTCAGCCATTCATTCATTCATTCATTCATTCATTCATTATCTGTAGCCCTTATCCAGTTCAGGGTCGCGGTGGGTCCAGAGTCTACCTGGAATCATTGGGCACAAGGCAGGAATACACCCTGGAGGGGGCGCCAGTCCTTCACAGGGCCACACACACACTCACACCTACGGACACTTTTGAGTCGCCAATCCACCTACCAACGTGTGTTTTTGGAGCGTGGGAGGAAACCGGAGCACCCGGAGGAAACCCACGCAGACACAGGGAGAACACACCTGCTGTGCCACCGTGCTGCTTTATTCAACCAAAACAACCTAAAAATTAAATATTAAAAATATGCTACGTTCACAAACACTTTTTCCTGATGAAGCACATAAGGAATTATTCTTGCTCCCAAACTTTATTTCTAGGTTATTTTTTGCTGAATACTTTTCAACAGTTACAATAAAATGGCAAATTACATTTACAAATAACACCTTAAAACTGTGTACACCTGGTATTTTTTCATGTTTTGTAAATGATAATAATAGTAATTCCATGCCAGGGCGGCACGGTGGTGTGTTCTCCCTGTGTCTGCGTGGGTTTCCTCCGGATGACTGTCTGTGAGGAGTGTGGTGTGTTCTCCCTGTGTCTGCGTGGTTTTCCTCCGGGTGACTGTCTGTGAGGAGTGTGGTGTGTTCTCCCTGTGTCTGCGTGGGTTTCCTCCGGGTGACTGTCTGTGAGGAGTGTGGTGTGTTCTCTCTGTGTCTGCGTGGGTTTCCTCCGGGTGACTGTCTGTCCGTAGGTGTAACTGAATGGCGTCCCCTCCAGTGTGTATTCCTGCCTTCTGCCCTGTGATTCCGAATAGGTTTCAGACTCACTGTGACCCTGAACTGGATAAGGGTTACAGACAATGAATGAATGAATAATTCCATGCTTTATGGTCTTGTCAGCATACTCAGACTATGCCAGAAGTATATAACAGCAGCAACTACAGACAAGGAAAAGCTATTGGGTGATGGCTAGTGCCCTTTAAAGAGCACATGAACTGAACCTTAGATTGCCCAGTGCCATGTGAGGGCTAGAGAGGTTTAAATCCCTCCAGCATTAGGCTGTGGAACAGTGGAATGTCATTCTCTGGACCGATGGAGCATAGTGTCAGAGCCAACCTTCCCACATCAGGGCCTGACCTCCCTAAGTATTCAAGGCCATCAAATCCTGACAAAAATGTTCCCAAATGAAGGGTAGAAGCTGTTACAGCAACAAAGTGGGGCACACTGTGTATTAATAATCTTAATTTCTGAAACCGTTCTACATGGCGTGACATGTCTGCCTTGGCCATAGCTTGAATTATGAGACAAGTTGAATTATGGGAAATGTAGTTTTAATTCCCTGCAGCCAGTTCATATTGTGCCAAGCTCTGTACACTGATATTTAAAGCATTTGGATGCTGTTCTCCAGAGAGATTTACCATTCTAACCCTTATACAGATGCAGGTCTAGTGTTAGGAGTCTTGCCCAAGGTGTTACCCGAGCAGGGACTCAAACCCTGGAGTAGCGTTAAACATTTTTCCAGAGATTACATCCATACAGATGAAACAGGAATGCTCCACACACACTCGTCTGCCACCAGCGCTCCTCTCTGGTTCTTGTGCAAGAGTCGAATGGTTCTGCAGCGAAGGCCAAAGCCAGAGAACGGCGCAGTGTGTAAACACAGAATCGGAAATGATTTCCAGACCCTCAGTCTCCCTCTCTCCCTCTCGCCTGTCTCTTTCAGTGAAATAAGGTTCATATATTTCTGTGCTGGTTTCCCCTCTGGTGCCTGGTCCATCAGCAGGTCAGAGCTCCCCGTTTGAGAGAGGGGGAGGGGAGGGAGTTGGGGTCTTGATATATTTTTCCTGTATTGGACGACCCAGATCTCTCTATATATATTTACTGCATAAAGGTAAATGATTTGCTTTCCTTTAAAATGCTAACACTTAGAAATTTCAAGGCCTCGTGTTCTCGATGAACATCATCTTCCACCGCCCAAGTTACACAACGACATTCAGGAACACACTGCTAGATCACTTAGGGTCTGTTTACACCTGGCATTAGCATGAGTTTCGTATCTAGATTTACTTTGACTGGATTCTGTTTACATTTGCCATTAGGATGCATTCCTAGTCTGACCGGATTTAAAAATAATAATAATAATAATAAATAAATACAGAAATAAAAACACTCCGAGGAGTGTGGTGTGTTCTCCCTGTGTCTGCGTGGGTTTCCTCCGGGCGACTGTCTGTGAGGAGTGTGGCGTGTTCCCCGTGTCTGCGTGGGTTTCCTCCGGGCGACTGTCTGTGAGGAGTGTGGTGTGTTCTCCCTGTCTGTGTGGGTTTCCTCCGGGTGACTGTCTGTGAGGGGTGTGGTGTGTTCTCCCTGTTTCTGCGTGGGTTTCCTCTGGGTGACTGTCTGTGAGGGGTGTGGTGTGTTCTCCCTGTGTCTGCGTGGGTTTCCTCCGGGTGACTGTCTGTGAGGAGTGTGGTGTGTTCTCCCTGTGTCTGCGTGGGTTTCCTCCGGGTGACTGTCTGTGAGGAGTGTAGTGGGTTTCCTGTAGGTGCTCCCGTTTCCTTCCACGCTCCTAAAACACACGTTGGTAGGTGGATTGGCGACTCAAAAGTGTCTGTAGGTGTGAGTGTGTGTTGCCCTGTGAAGGACTGGTGCCCCCTCCAGGGTGTGTTCCTGCTTTGTGCCCAATGATTCCAGGTAGGCCTTGGATCCACTGCGACCCTGAACTGGATAAGGGTTACAGATAATGAATGAATGAATGGTAACGAATGAAGGGTAAAAAAAAACAAAAAAACACCACCACTGTAAACAGGGTTTCTGACCTGCTGCTCCCAGTGTATTAAACACTCTAAAAACTCTCTGAATAAACGTGTAATACAGGCAGGGAACGGCCTTCAACCGCTGTCATTTCTGCAGCGGTCAGCACCACGACTGTCCAGAGGAATCTTTTGACTCAACAGAGAAGAGACGCTGAGACCAGTGAGAAGGATTGTTTCTGTGATTTTACAGAACCCGAGTTCCTGTCATTTCCTTTGGGTACGACGATGGAAATTTAAGTGAATCTGTCAAAAAATCCGTCCACTGATCTCCAGAAAATCAACACACCTGCTCAGCCCCGCCTCTCGATCAACATGTTTCCGCTCACGCAACTCCATCTGAACATAGAAAACACTTTCTGTTTTGATTTGTTTTTTGTTTAAACCTGGCTTCATTGCCAACAAGTGAAATCTGAACAGGGTCTGGTCTCCAAAACTGCATCTTAAAGCCTGGTGTAGACAGGCTCTTAGCTCTTAAAGCACCCAGATGTTGATCTCAATTCGCCTAAGGACTAATAACTAAATTAATTTGGCTGCAAATCTGAAAAGGAAGAAAATAAATTAATTAAAAAATAGAAATAGAAAATGAATCTCTTAGCTGTCCCTCAGACCCAGGACCAATGCCACTCTCAACATAACAAGTCCCTGCAGGGGACTGTAACTGATCTGAGTGTTGGTGCATGGTGAAGGCGGTCAAGGAAGAACTTATAAAGGAGTATATTGTCAAAACCTGTTTTATATTTAAATGTAAAATGATTAAACTCCAAGCCATTTCTATTGGTCAATCCATAATGACAAGGCTTACATCCGACACTGCTGATAGGTGACTTTAGGGGTAGCGTTATAGTCGTATCAGTGTGAGTAGATCTGGTGTTTGTTCACGTGTGTGTTTGAGACGGACGTCGAAGGGGTGCTCGTCTCTCAGAGCGTGTTGCCTGCTGTCCGAGCCGTAATGAAATTTGCTATTGATCCGTGCAAAATAGACTTTATACATCATTCATGCTCCCTATCAATCTCCCGCTGCCCGCTGCTGGACGGCCCTTAGTTTTGGAGCTGGGGACGGAACAGAAAAAAGGAAACGGAGGAAAAGAAAAGTCCAAGCAAGGCAATAATTACTGCTGGAAGATTACTGTTTTCTGCTGCCTCTCCTTTACTCCACTCTCCAGCTGTAACAAGCTTATCTGTCAAAGCCACTGTCTCCTGAATGAACCGCTTAATTTGAAATTGATTGAGGTTCTACTTTGGGTCTCTCTCTCTCTCTCTCTCTCTCTCTCTCTCTCTCTCTCTCTCTCTCATTGCCTTGATGGAAACTGTAAAGTTCAGTTTGAGTAGAAAAGCAGGAAAGAAAGAAAAGAAAGAGACCTCATGTCTAACAAACAGAATTTAGATCCTTCCTTTAAAAGAGGAAAAAGAAACACACACACACACACACTTGACACAAGGCGGTCTTTCCAATTTGGCGGATGCTGAGGGGAGGGAAAGAGAAAGAGGGTCTGACACGCGAGGGTGGAGGTGTGTGTGTGTGGGGGAGGGGGGGGAGAGAAAGAGAAAGAAAATAAACACAGGACATGGTAACCTGACACAGGAAACCCGCTGAATGCTGGGAATCTGCAGCTTCCTGCAAGACAGTACAATGGTGTCTGCCTCGAGAGTGAGGCAGCGGCGAGGACGAGGAAGGGCACGTCTCGTCCACCGGAGCTGAGGCCTGATAAGAGCATTCTCACACATAGAGGACTAAAAAAATAAAAAACAGGTTCCTTTTCTCTTCCTCCAGTATTTTCACCCTTTCTCTGGTGTTGTGAAGAGTCTTTACCTTCCTCGCGGCTCAGGGTGGACTCTACGGTCACTGAAGCGCAGTGGGAGTGGGCATTTTCTTAAAAATGTGCACTTATGTTAGGGTCACCATATTTTTGGGGGGGATACTGTCTGTCATGGTTAGGGTGCTGTGGCTGAGGGATTTGGCCTAGTCTGTAGGACCATGGCAGGGTGTATGTGTATGTGTATGTGTGTGTGTGTGTGTGTGTGTGTGTGAGGACACAGAGAAGTCAAGTGTCAAAAACCGTTCAACTATATTTAATGCATATTAATAAATAAACATGAATATTTAATCATTAGTCAAGCGTAACACATATTTATTTATTGATATTTAGGTCTAAAAATGAATGGAAAACAAAAACAAAGTTTTACCATCTTTTAAAAATCATTCATCCATTATCTGTAACCCTTATCCAGTTCAGGGTCGCGGTGGGTCCAGAGCCTACCTGGAATCATTGGGCACAAGGCAGGAATACACCCTGGAGGGGGCGCCAGTCCTTCACAGGGCAACACACACACACACATTCACTCACACACTCACACCTACGGAGACTTTTAAGTCGCCAATCCACCTACCAACGTGTGTTTTTGGACTGTGGGAGGAAAGCGGAGCACCCGGAGGAAACCCACGCGGACACAGGGAGAACACACCACACTCCTCACAGACAGTCACCCGGAGGAAACCCACGCAGACACAGGGAGAACACACCACACTCCTCACAGACAGTCACCCGGAGGAAACCCACGCAGACACAGGGAGAACACACCACACTCCTCACAGACAGTCACCCGGAGGAAACCCACGCAGACACAGGGAGAACACACCACACTCCTCACAGACAGTCACCCGGAGGAAACCCACGCAGACACAGGGAGAACACACCACACTCCTCACAGACAGTCACCCGGAGGAAACCCACGCAGACACAGAGAGAACACACCACACTCCTCACAGACAGTCACCCGGAGCAGGAATCGAACCCACAACTTTCAGGTCCCTGGAGCTGTGTGACTGCGACACTAACCTGCTGCACCACCGTGCCGCCCCCTTTTAAAAATCGGTTTTATTGTAAACAATATTAATAAATAATAAATAATTAAACAATAAACAAAAGAGTCAGGTGAAGTCAGGATGATCTTTATTCACTGTTGTGTAAAGCTGTTTTTAGGCTGTGGTCAGTTGTTGTGGGAAGCAGTTTGACCAATGGTAGATGGAGATTCACATAGTGGACCAATAGCGGCAGTGAGAAGGCGGGGCTTAAACTCAACTTTTTAAAGCTGGAGAAATCTATAAACCCTTATGTTTTCACATCCAATCTGAAGACATGTCAGAAAAAAAGCACGTGTTGTCACTGTACCTTAAGTCAAATACAGATGGATGCATGTGACTGTTCATATTTAGCAACTAACTCCAGCTTTGGGTTTAATTGCGCTCTGCTATGTGGTGGCTGTATGTGAATCTGTTTAGAGTTGAACTACACCTTTTTAGTTGATTTTAGACCAAAATAATAAAAAATGAACCGTGTAGTACACTCAGTACACACTTATGCTGAAAGATGCTAAACATTCCACAGACCACTGCACACTCGCTCAAGACACAGGACATGTTCACATTACAAATTCACATTTTTTCTCAAATACGATTTAGCTATATTCTCAGTTCACATTCATAAATGTAAGTGACCTGTTTAGGTCTGTAAAGTGAATTAATCTGTCCCTGAATATGGCAGACATGTGCACACTAACACGTTTATGCAGCTCCGTCCCAAACGCATCCCTAAGCCCTGTGTAGGGCATGTTGTAGGTCTTTAAATATGGCTTCTACACCCAAGTACTGCAAAATTTGTCTAACACAAACCATTTATATTCAGCTCTCACCTGCATGGCTCTTCTTCTAATATTTATCACAGTGCAGGATAGATTCATAATCAGAGTAGTGCACTATTTAGGAAACACTGAGCTGTTTGAGACACAGCCTACCGTTGCTGCTGGTGCTGGCTAATGACCACAGCACTAAGCGCATGTGTACAGGCAAAAAGACACAGGAAATCTGATCTGACCGTTTTCACATAGACCTTAAAAAATCTGATCTGACCGTGTTCACACAGACGTTAAAAAATCTGATCTGACCGTGTTCACACAGATGTTAAAAAATCGGATCTGAACGTGTTGACACAGACCTTAAAAAATCTGATCTGACTGTGTTCACAGAAACCTTAAAAAAATCCGATCTGACCGTGTTCACACAGACGTTAAAAAATCCAATTTGACCGTGTTCACACAGACGTTAAAAAATCCGATCTGACCGTGTTCACACAGACGTTAAAAAACCTGATCTGAACATGCTGACACAGACCTCAAAAAATCTGATCTGACTGTGTTCACACAAACCTTAAAAAAATCTGATCTGACCATGTTCACACAGACGTTAAAAAATCTGATCTGACCGTGTTCACACAGATGTTAAAAAATCGGATCTGAACGTGTTGACACAGACCTTAAAAAATCTGATCTGACTGTGTTCACAGAAACCTTAAAAAAATCCGATCTGACCGTGTTCACACAGACGTTAAAAAATCCAATTTGACCGTGTTCACACAGACGTTAAAAAATCCGATCTGACCGTGTTCACACAGACGTTAAAAAACCTGATCTGAACATGCTGACACAGACCTCAAAAAATCTGATCTGACTGTGTTCACACAAACCTTAAAAAAATCTGATCTGACCATGTTCACACAGACGTTAAAAAACCTGATCTGAACGTGTTGACACAGACCTTAAAAAATCTGATCTGACTGTGTTCACACAAACCTTAAAAAAATCCGATCTGACCGTGTTCACACAGACGTTAAAAAATCTGATCTGACCGTGTTCACACAAACCTTAAAAAAACTGATATGAGTCGCTTCACCCTGGTAAAGTAAACGTAGGCTTAGAATCAAAGTATTCTGCAGTTAACCAAAAGACACACACACACAAAAAAAAAATAAATACCCAAGTGGCCTCCTCAGACTCCCTCCAAGTGCTGGATCTGCGGGATCTTTTGAACAGCCCTTAATAATAAAACAGCAGAGAAATGCTGTCTAGGCTTTGGGATACAAATATAAACACAGAAATGGAACGAACTCACCTTGTCTAGAGGTGTAAAGGAGGCTAGCTCACTGAGACCGGGTCAGAGAATGAAGACTAAACACGCTTTGAAAATGCTTAGAATCCAGACAAATGAAGTGGTGTTGTTGTTCCCCATGTACAGGAGTAACTGTGAGAACTGTGAAAAACTACAAAATGGCTGCCACCGCCACCACCACCACCCTAAACACAGGCCTCATCTCTCCCCTTCCTTGCTTCCTGTGAAGAGCAGGTAAAAGTCCCCAGGCTGTTCCCATCTGACTAGCACAAGCTAAATATGCACTGGACACACAATACATTCAGCATAAACACAGCGATGTAGTGGTTGAAATAATCTTAAACTCTAAATAAAATTGAATTAATGCTTCTTCATATTTAAGGCATTTTCCAACACACATACAATCACTGTGTAAGCTGTTGCTCTGCATACTTTGTTTGTCTTTCACCCTGTTCTTCAATTCTCAGGACCCCCACAGAACAAGTGTGAATGATGTGGATGGTAAAGTGACACACAACATGGTGGTGGTGTGTTAGTGTGTGTTTCGCTGTGTGGATCAGACACAGCATCTGCTGCTGGAGATTTGCTTTGATGAACCCAGTTTACAGAATCCACCATTTTTAAATCACCAATATTTGTTTATGTTTTTTATTTATGTTCAAAAGTTTGTGAACGCCTCTTGTAAGACACAAGCATCTAGCTGCACAATGGTTATTATCTTTATAGATAAATACAATTATTATATATTAAAGTAATATATAATTGGCACTGAGCATGGTGACCTTAGGCCCAGGTGCAGATTCTCTTGAGCATTCCCGTTTTAATTTGTGCATCTCTGTAAGTAGCTAGATTCACTTATTATATGGGTGTGTTTATATACACACTCATACACACACACACACACACACACACGTGCCAGCCCCCATACAACCATGATAACATAACAAGACCCTATGACATCTCCCTTTTCCTATGTTCCTGCAACCTGTCACAGTAATGAAGGAAGAAAAAGCGGCTTCTCCGGGTTAGAGGTAGGCGATTAATTAAGGAGGCATTCAAACGTATTAATGTAACTACAGTAATTGGGCATAGCCAATACATCTAAGCTTATGCAAATGATAAGCTTCCCCTCAGGCTGCGAGGCAAGGGCTGGCAGACGTTAAAAGGGAAGCAGTACAGTAGCACAGCCATGGCTAAGAACACCAAACAAGAGGCCTGCTGGCTATATCTCTGTTAGCTTGGATTTGCATTTTCAGCTTTTGTCATGCCCAAGTGAAAGAGAGAGGGGAGGATGGAGCGTGGAATCTGACATATATAATCACAGCAGAGGTGGGCTGTAACTGCTTACATTTGCTCAAAGACATGTGCTTAAGCACATCTGTAATGAGTATTATCAGCTACTTCTGCTCAAGCACACTACACATGATTTTACAAACAGCTTGTCCACTCCCCATAGAAAAGCGCTGACCAATAGAAATCACCATGCCCATTGCCAAGCATCAGCTAGAGGGGGATAAAGTGTCATGGCAGTGAGCTGTGGAGCAGTGGAACTGTGTTCTTTGGAGAGATGGAGCTCCATCCAGTGCCTTTGGAATGGGGCTCTGTGTGCTGGTCCTGGTGGGTCACTGCCCTGGGTGTTGTAGATTTCTCCTTGCTCCATCACACCCACTTCACTTTCAGAAAAGGTTGTTGACTAGTTCTTTAGTTACATCATCTGTACAATGTGGAGGGTAGTGGACCACCAGAACCAAGACTGAGAACCACTATGTTAATATCTGATGAACCCTCGCTGAGTGATTCAGCTCAGGAAAAGCTGTAAAGAACACCATCATGATCATCATCATCATCACCACCATCAGCATCGGCATCATCATCATCATCATCATCACCATCATCATCATCATCACCACCATCATCATCATCATCATCATCACCACCATCATCATCATCATCACCACCATCATCAGCATCATCATCACCATCATCATCATCATCACCACCATCATCATCATCATCATCATCATCACCATCATCACCACCATCATCATCATCATCACCACCATCATCAGCGTCATCATCACCATCATCATCACCACCATCATCAGCATCATCATCACCATCATCATCAGCATCATCATCACCATCACCATCATCATCATCACCACCATCATCATCATCATCATCATCACCACCATCACCAGCATCATCATCACCATCATCATCATCATCATCATCACCACCATCATCATCATCATCATCATCACCACCATCATCAGCATCATCATCACCATCATCATCATCATCATCATCATCATCATCCCCACCATCATCAGCATCATCATCACCATCATCATCATCATCATCACCACCATTATCATCATCATCATCATCATCATCATCATCATCACCACCATCATCAGCATCATCATCACCATCATCATCATCATCATCATCATCATCAGCATCATCATCACCATCATCATCATCATCACCAGCATCATCAGCATCATCATCACCAAATTCTATGTCTCCATCATCATCATCATCATCATCACCACCATCATCATCATCATCATCCTCACCACCACCATCATCAGCATCATCATCACCATTATCATCATCATCATCATCACCACCATCATCAGCATCATCATCACCATCATCATCATCACCATCATCATCATCATCATCATCACCACCATCATCATCATCATCATCATCACCACCATCATCAGCATCATCATCACCAAATTCTATGTCTCCATCATCATCATCATCATCACCACCATCATCATCATCATCATCCTCACCACCACCATCATCAGCATCATCATCACCAAATTCTATGTCTCCATCATCATCATCATCATCATCAACATCATCATCACCAACTTCTCTGTCTCCATCATCATCATCATACCATAATCATCCTCACCATCATCACATCATCGTCATCATCTACAACGCCCCTGTGTCATCATCATCATTATCAGCATCATACCATCATCATTATCATCACCTTTATCATCATAAACACCTCCATCATCTTCATCATTATCATCATCATTATCTTCACCATCATCATCACCATCACCATCTTCACGATCATCATTACCACCACCATCATTATCATTATCTTCATCATCAGCAACACCAACACTACCATCATCATCATCATTACCATCACCATTACATCATCAAAATCATCATCATTACCTCATCATCATCATCATCATCATTATCATCATCATCATCATCATCATCATTATCATCATCATCATCATCACAACATCATCATCATCATCATTATCATCATCATCACAACATCATCACATTATCATCTTCATCACAACACCATCATCATCTTTATCATCATCATCATCATCATTATCATCATCATCATCATCATCATTACCTCATCATCATCATTATCATCATCATCATCATCATCACAACATCATCATCATCATTATCATCATCATCACAACATCATCACATTATCATCTTCATCACAACATCATCATCATCTTCATCATCATCTTCACCACCACCATCATCATCACCAGCAAAGAGGAACAAACTCCTGATTAATACCTTTCATTTCAATGGAACTGTTAAAGCTCAGCATTGTTATGGAACAGTGTGGACCCTTCTCTCTCTTTTCCCTCGGTCGATGTGAATTCATTCAGTGATGGAGGTGACCCTCTGGCCCCTGATGAAGCACTCGTGTGGTCCTCAACTTCCTCTGAGGAAGGAAATGCCCCTTAAGGACAGACCCAATGCCACACAACCACACAAAAACACACACATAATCTTGTATCTGTGAATTGTGGGTACGTTACATATTCTTCATTTCATTTTATGGAGACTTACCATCACATTTTAAATAGATATTACTCCCTTAAACCTACCCCTAACCCTAACCTTAAGTCCTTAAACCTTAAAACATGTCTTCAGCTAAAATGTAATGATTTACAATGTGGTGAACTGGTTTCTCTTCGGTATGAGCTGGTGTACACATACAGTATAAATTTGTGCCCATCATAAAATTGTCTGAAATGCCTTTGGATGCTGTAGCATTAACACAACCCTTCACTGGAACTAGGGGCGGAGCCCAAACCTCTGAAACACAGGCCCAGACCATTACAGCACATTCACCAAACTATACAGTGCAGTCTGGAAACGTGGTGGTGTGCTCTACACTGCCCCAGCTGAGACTCGGCTTTGTGTATCATCATCTAATCGTGATCTGACGGTGGCAAAGGTGACACCTTGAGGACGACCCACTCTACTGTCAGCGTTTGAGGAGATTACATTACACTGTGTGTGAGTGTATACCTGCTGTCAGTGGGTCTCCTCATACTTACAGGCACACAGTGTACACAGTTACAGTCTATCAGTCTGAGAAAAGACCTTCAGAGAGAAAGAGAGAGAGAGAGAGAGAGAGAGAGAGAGAGAGAGCAGGTGGTTGGAGGAGGCTCTTTAGTAATCACATCATGGCCGTAATGTCAAGGGACCAACGTGGAGGCTTTGGATGCTCTGCTTTAAATAAGGTCAAGTCTGCCCTCACCTGCGCCCCATACTGTCAGATTAAACATACATACATACACACACACACACACACACACACACACACACTCCCCTTCTAAGTGACACTAAACGGCAAACTCAAACAAATGGCACCTCCACGTCCCCCCTGCCCCATGGACAAAATGGAAATCTAATAGACTGGTTTTCATTCTCTTTTGCTCTTCCTCTCTCGCCGTTCCTTCCTTTTTCTCTTTCCATCCCCTCTCTCATCCATCTCTCCACTTTTTCTCCAGTCACTGGTATTCAGCTGGTTATACACCGTGCAACCAAACGTTTGTGGGCACACTATACAACGAATTGTGGTGACTTCAGCTGGTTTAAGGTGTGGACACAGGTGTTCAACAGGGCACTCTTTAAATGATCTCTATAGAAATGCATGCAGTGAAAACAGACACTGTGGAGTATTTAAGGTCATCGTGTCCAATGCCATGAGTGAGCAAGAGGGGTGTAAAATGTTGCATTACATTGGTGATTTATAATTAGAAGACTAAAACCTTGGCGACTCAAAAGTGTCTGTAGGTGTGAGTAAAGGTGTGAGTGTGTGTCGCCCT
>NC_089819.1:25166006-25176006 GCF_029633855.1 Hoplias malabaricus
AAACATTTCCCTCCCTTTGCCCCACTGCTGATCAATAAGCTTTCTTTAATAATACATCTCATTGATTGCTTTGGCCTCAGAGTAAATTGATCAATTATTCTGATTGTTATTTATTGTTGCATGGTGTCAGATGTGGTCTCTCTCTCTCTCTCTCTCTCTCTCTCTCTCTCTCTCTCTCTCTCTCTCTCTCTCTCTCTCTCTCTCTCTCTTCTGGCTCCGTGTCCAGCTCTGGGACCTCTTTTTAAAGCCTTGTGCAGGTGAGATATTGAATGTTGAAGACGTCACACGAGCTGATGTTTTTGACTTTGATCTTTATTTATGTTATTTCAGTGCCTCTTTATTAAAGCACCCAGTCCCTTTTCGTTCCATTAATCTCTGACCCACATTCACTATACGGCCTGCCCACCCAATGAAGGGTATTAATAAGGAGTTTGTCCTCTGTTTGCTGCAGTCACAGCTTCTAACCCCCTGGGAAGCCTTTACACTCAATGCTGGGACATTGCTGTGAGGATTTGATGCCACCTCAATCTTATTTAATGATGTCAGGTGCTGGTGATGTTGGAGGACTGGTTCTGGATCACAAACACCACTCCAACTCATCCCCGAGACACAGGAATGAGACGTTTTACTCCAGAGGACATAGCATCACTGCTTCACAAGCAGGGCATGTCGTTTTAGGCTCATGTGCAGTTGCTTCAGAGCATCCACTGTGTATGAAGCTAAATATATCATGATATTTACTTCCTTATAAAGAGTGTCTACAAAATGTGAACATAGGACTCTACAGACGGTGTGTATACCAGGTTTAAGTAACACTGTAGGGACTTGTCTTCTTTGAAGGAGCCAGCTGGTCCCCACAATGTAATCATTACATTTAAAATGAAGACCAAATTATAAAGTGCTGTTGTTAAAATTATGGTGTTTCTGTTGTTGGGGTCAATTTCAACCCTGGTATAATTTTAAATCAGAAACAAAAACAAGTGCCAAATCTGGACTCATAAACACACTGTACACCAACAGCCTACAGCTGGCTCCTCCTACAACCACTCGAGCTTCAGTTAGGGGCTTCTGTCTTTGTCTGTTTCACAAAACAAGGAAAGACAGACATGTCCAGACACATAAGGCCCAGTCAGTTTAGAGTTTTGTATCGTGTACATCTCCAGTTTACAGTCTGCAACAATGAACAATTAAAACCAATCCCTTCATGGATAAGGAAGAATAACACAGTCAACAAGAGGGAAGAAACAAATCTTATGGGTCTTATGGCTGAATTAAAACACGGGTCAAAACCAACCCATTAACATAAGAGATGGTAACAGAAAGTTAACACAGGAGGAAGGTTAAAAAATAGTAAATTAACCCTTTAAAGCCTTTAAATGCTACTTTTGTTAAACTGAAGCAATACCAGGTGTGATCTGTGTGATGTTACTTCTAGTAAATCTAAGCATTTTTGTTCCATTTCATAGCTGCAGTGTATTCTACCTGTGAAATGCTCATTAATTATAATAAATATTCAGAATATTCAGTCTGCTCTTTACAGCAGCAAAACACATTTAGACAATTTTACATGAAACAAAAATGTATTTTTAGTTTCCCACAAGCCTTTGTGTGTAAATGTGTGGCTCTGTTGTCGACAGGAAGAAGATGATGGTACAGAGGACTGTGGGAGGTCTGTTGAATGACCTCAGGCCCAGGTTTAGACAGTAACAGAAACAACTGTAGTTTCTCTAAATGTGAAAACATGAACTAGAACAGTTTTAACTGATGCAGTGAACTAAATGAAAGACCAATTACAGAAAACTAATATATTGGTAAATGTCTAAATATGATGCCTTCAAAATGTAAAGGATCCAAAATTTAAAAAAAATAATTACATTAGGATATTTCCTTAAGGGCCACATAATGTGTCCATCCATCCATTCATTATCTGTAACTGCTTGTCCAATTCAGGGTCACGGTGGGTCCAGAGCCTACCTGGAGTCATTGGGCGCAAGGCAGGAATACACCCTGGAGGGGGCGCCAGTCTTTCACAGGGCAACACAGACTCACACACACACATTCACTCACACACTCACACCTACGGACACGTTTGAGTCGCCAATCCACCTACCAACGTGTGTTTTTGGACTGTGGGAGGAAACCGGAGCACCCGGAGGAAACCCACACAGACACAGGGAGAACACACCACACTCCTCACAGACAGTCACCTGGAGGAAACCCACGCAGACGCAGGGAGAACACACCACACTCCTCACAGTCACCCGGAGGAAACCCACGCAGACACAGGGAGAACACACCACACTCCTTACAGACAGTCACCCGGAGGAAACCCACACAGACACAGGGAGAACACACCACACTCCTTACAGACAGTCACCCGGAGGAAACCCACACAGACACAGGGAGAACACACCACACTCCTCACAGACAGTCACCCGAAGGAAACCCACGCAGACACAGGGAGAACACACCGCACTCCTCACAGACAGTCACCCGGAGGAAACCCACGCAGACACAGAGAGAACACACCACACTCTTCACAGACAGTCACCCGGAGCGGGAATCGAACCCACAACCTCCAGGTCCCTGAAGCTGCGTGACGGCGACACTAACCTGTTGCATCACTGTGCCACCCACCACATAATGTGTGATTTTCAAATATATATATATATATTTTATTGCATTATTGCTTAATGTGTCAGACCTTAAAGGGTTAAGGCCCGTAAAATCAAATCTTAAAAATAAGAATCTAAGCCGTAGGTCATATTTCAAATATTCAGATTCAAATACTTATGTCAGTGATATAGCTCCATAGTGTGTGTGTGTGTGTGTGTGTGTTTGTGTCTTCACACATGATCTACCTCAAGCCACCAGTGACTAACTGTTTAAAAGGTCACTCGTTTATCGATTCTGGTCTATAATGTGTGTGATATGGATTGCACACACACAAACACACACACACACACACACACACACACACACACAGTGTACATGGTAATTAGGAGTGCTAATGAGATGCACACAGAGCAGAGGGTGTGTGAAATGCTGATGATGTTTGATGCCCTTGAAGCAGTGTAAGGTTGACGAGGTTCAGGGAGAGACGCAGGTCCTCGAGCTCTTCTCAGTGCTCCGTTTGACTCATCAAACTACAAGGAAGACCTACACTGAGTTAAACAAGCTGTTGGAGAAGGATTAGAAGACGACCAAGGTGGACCAACAACAATGTACGTAGGTGGGTCTAACAGAGTGGACAGTGAGTGGGTTTTAAAACTCCAGCAGCACTGCTGTGTCTGATCCACTTACACAGCATACATTAAGGGTGGATCCCATCTATAAATTTCACCCCCAGGCAGTGATATCAGAGAAGTGCTGCTGGAATTTAATGTAGTTCAGTTTTAGGCATCACACACCTTCAAAAGCATTTCAGAATCCTATATTCTCATTCACTACCAACTCTCTGTGATTTAAAGCTGAATTCAGCTGCTTTTTATTTGAGACTTTAAGTTCCACCTTAAATGTTGCAGGAGCCACAGGTGCTAGAATGTAAATGCATCACCATTTAAGGTGGAACTGGAGATTCTAAAATATCAGCTACTGCTCAGAGGCGATTGCTCTAAGACTGCAAGGGAAGCTCATCTTCCCCTAAAATGTCAAAAAATAAGTGATCAAATATATACTGTTGTGTGTACATGTCATTGAATAAATATGCACTACAACGCGCTCAACTTTTGTTCAGAATCAGCTTCTTATCACTGGTAAAGACGCAGCTTTCCTCTCAATCATTCCCGCAGCTTCACAGTGCTTTAAACAGTGAGGACGCTGAACGTCCACAGAGTTCAATAGCGAAGCAGCGAAGTGCAGCGAAACGAGACGAGTCATTGGATAAATGCTGGGCTTTGTCCCGCCCATCGGACGCTCAGCGTCTCTGGGGGTCTATGGGGCAGTGGGCTGGCCTCTGCTGGCTCAGCTTCTGCATGATGATTGGATGATCTGTCTGAGGCTGAATCCCTTTTTGATTGACAGCGAAATGAGCGAATCAGCGATCCTTTGGTGTAAAAATCCGTGGGAGCACAGGCGGACACACTTCACATGGGCCAAGGCCGTTTAAGCAGCCTAGCTCTGCTGGCCATTGAGAGGACACTAGTCAAGTCCCTGGAAAAGACGCCTTGTTGGTACGACAGGGTCACAGATCATTTTCTTGAAAAGGAACGGAGGGTAGAATTTACGTATAAATAAACCCACACATTTTATGATGTAGGCCGAAACTGAGCTTCCCCTCCTTGAAACACCAGCATCCGCCACTGCTACTGCTACTTTAAACTAAGATACAGTGGTGATCCTAGTTTTTAAAGAAGAAAACACTGACATTTGTGGTTTTCTTTGGTCATTTCCATGATCAACTCATCGCAAGGCATTCATGGCCCTTCTTTGAAGGGGTATATAGCTTGACCACTTTGGCCTACCCCTACAAAAACGGTGAAATGGGATTCACACCAACACACCACCACCACGTCAGTGTCACTGCAGCGCTGAGAAGAACAGGGGGAAAAACAGCTAACAAAGTATGCTGAGCAACAGACTGACTACAGTGTGTAACTGTAGAGCTATGAAGTGGACCGTGTCATGGCTGATGGGTGTGTCACATGTTCAGATATTTAGCAACAAATAAAACATTCCACACCCGAGCTCCTTGTTTGTGTGAGTGTATCCTGTGCTTGGCTGAGCCCTGCGTCTGGTCCTCATTGGTCAGCGTAGTGTGTATGTTTTTTGATTTGGTTTTACGTGCTGTTGTGCAGCGGACGTGAATAAACATACCCTGTTTATTTGCCTCATTCCTGCGGAAGACTAGCGTCCCTACGGAAAATCGGAGAATAGCTGGATTTCTGGTAAATCACTACAAATAAAATAACCCAGCACCTACTTCTCCTCTAACACATCAATTTTTTACAGCTGTGTTTGTGAGTGGGCTCTTCTGACTCGAACAGGGCCTAGAGTGGGATCCGAGCAGTCTGAAAGGAAGCTTTTTAGAGCCACACTTAGCTGTGAATTGGGGAAGACGGCAAATAATTAGGAGAGGTTCACAATGGGAGCCAGGGAGGTGCGTTTCCAGATAATCCCCCAGCGCTCTTCCGCTAATCAAACCTCTCCCACTTATTATAGGAAGCCAGGTTGCATCACTTCTTGTCAATTCTTCTCCATTGTTCGCTCAGCAGTCCATTCTGAATAAGCTACACTTTCTCATTTCATTGTACAGCCGGACGGCCAATTCATCCATTACAGCTCCGAGTGAATGCAGCGGTCCAGTGCCTCTCCATCTCCTGCTTCTTATCACGCCGCCCTGTCAGCTCTGGCTGTGTGTGGTCTTAAAAAGTCTAAAGGCTCTAAAGGGGCTGAATGAATAGACTCGACCTGGGCTCGGACCCACCGTATCTACCTCTAAGGCACAAATGGCTTATTAGCAGCCACACAGATGGGGTGCAGTTTCCTGTAGCACACGCTCTGAAGTTCTACATACGCAGTATAAGTCTCGCTGAAGAACCGGACCCTGCAATGGAGTCGTTCGGGTTATAGGTACAACTCCAGAGTCCGGAAATCAAATCAGGCATCTGTGATGTGTTAGATCTCTTTAGGTTATATTTAACTGAGAAAAATGTTGCCATTGACCGACTTGACTGTACTTTGTAAATATAAAAACGCCTACAAAACCAACTAAAAATGTTGTGAAAGTTCCACCCTTTCAAAATGTGTCACTATAAGATTGTCAAGTGTTGAGGTCTTTCACCATCTACTACCCAGAGAAAGCTAGGCATGACACCACTGTTGAATGAGTGTGACCTTCGAGCCCTCAGACAGCACTGCACAAGAAACCATCATGCACCTGTGATATATATAGCCACGTGTACTCAGAAGGACTTTGAGGAACCTCTGTCACTGAATGTATTCTGTTGCTCCACTGAGAAATGCAACCTGAAATGCTGTTATATAAAAAGAAAGCCAGGTTGTTGGGGCAACAGCTCATCTCAGATTGTTTGAATAATAAAATAAATGTGTGCTGTGGTCAGATGAGCCCAGGTGTCAAGTTTTCATGTTCACAATAGGTCCATCTAGAATGGTATTAGTTAATGGTGCAAAACATAACATGGGGCCTATGGGGGCTGGGGGGGGTGCTGGTTCTGATGGTTCTGATGGCATGGGTAAATTGCATATGTGTGAAGGTACCGTTAGTCTCGAGGTCTACATTGGGAGTTTAAAGAGAAGAATGCTACCATTAAGGAGATGTCACTTTCTGGGAAGTATATGGTTGTTTCAGCAAAGATGATGCAAATGCTACAACAGTGTGTCTTCGTAAACACAGTGTATGTTCTTAAGTGAGGATGGATCTCATATGAGCCTTTAAAGATACAACAGTAGTGTTACCATTTTTTTTCTTGTTTTGTTTTGTTTGTTTATTTTTGACGGTATAAAGTACGTTATAAATAATAATAATACTTTTTTTTTTGTCTAATTTTTGGTGGTGACACGAAGGGCTGCTCATTTAGTTTGAGTAGAAATCATGGGTCTCTCTGGGATATACTTCTGAGCGATGGGAATCTATGAGAAGCCATGTCCTCAGCGGTCCAGCTGTGCTCCAGAGCTCCAGAGCCCAGCCTTGACTCAGAGTAAGGGCCATTTGGAAAGGTTTAGCGTGTTATGGGAGGTGTGTTTGTTTATAGGCTGCGGTGGAGCTGGAGATCCCGCTCTCTTCAGTGACGGTGTCCTAGCCGCTCGCGCTCGCTCTGAAAACATGGAAAAATCATGAGAGTTTAACACACACACACACACACTCTCTCTCTCTCTGGGTGGCAGACATTGAGAGAAACACATAACAATCCTGAAGAGCTGGCTTTCTTTCACACACAAAAACTCACACATACACACATTCTTGTATCTGTGAATTGTGGGGACATTACATAGATTTCTATTCATTTTGTGGAGATTTACCATTAGCTTTTCCAAATATACTTCTAACTGAACCCTAAACCTAACCCTAACCTGAACCCAACCATTTACAATGTCTACCTTAAAATGTGATGATTTTACAGTGTGGGGACCTGCTCGTGGTCCTCGAAAGAAAGACAATTCTCCACAATCTGAGTGTGTAAACAGGTTTTGGTCTTCACAATGTGACATTCCTAAAAAGACACACACACACAGGAACATTTGGGGTAAACACATTTCACGGAAACATTGCCATTCGTCTTCCTCTATGCTGCGGGAACATATTAAGCATTTAGAGCTTAGTCTTTGATTGTTGTTTGTTATTCTATAACCAAAGTTAGAAAGCTGGCATATGGAGGCAGTTCATAGACACAGAGATAGTTCTGGGGGCTGTACGCATGGTTCGGGGGTGTGTGTGCGTTTGGGGGGGGGGGTTGTCAGGGGGCGCTGCAGAGTGGGGCCTGACAAAGAAACTAGTCAAATATTTAAGATTTTGAAAGTAAACCAATATAAAAATGAATGTCTATAGTACGACATATTCATGAGCGCTCCAACTCTTCTGGGAAAGATTATACTAGGTAATAAAACACTGCTGTGAGGCTTTGGTAGCATCCAGCCCTCAAATAGCATTCAGGGTTCAGAGTTTGGTTGATTAGTCCTGGTCCTCCACCTCATCCCTAAAGTATTGAATAGAAATGTACTACTTTAAAGAACATGAGTTCACTGCTCCGCAGCCCAGTGTTGTGGGGGAAGTAATACTCCTCCAGTCCATGCTTGACATTGGCCGTGGTGAAACAAAGCTCATGTGCAGCTACTCCAGAGTGTCCCAATAAAAACACCACTGGCCTTGAATAAAAAAGTCCCTTCACGACGAATCTTCAGAAACAGTTACTAAAAAGAGATGATTGGATTTTGTGAGTTTGGGAATGCCTTCACTTCCTTATCTTCATTAATACGGCTTAGAGAGGCTCAAACACCCCCCGCCCCACCCCACCCCCCCCACCCCCATGCCATCCCCCGCCCAAGTCCGAAAAAAACACCCCCTCCTCAAAACCCCTACATCTCTCTCCCCAAAATCCTCCGTTCCATTCTTCCCATGAGGGCCCATCATTAGCCAAGCATCGGCGGCAAATTAACTCTCCTCCACTTGACTGGCTCCAGGAGAGAGTGTGGGAAAAGCTGCCATTAGGCTGCAGTTAAGTGCATATTGAGGGGTTTAGGATGAAGCCCAGGCTTTAATAGGGGGGCACTCAGCCTGTGGAACACCCTCTGAATGGAAGAGAGCTGCAGCCAATTATAGGGACAAAGTGTCATATTAAGAGCCAATTGATTCATAGGGAACTGTGGGCTGCGAGTGTGTGGGTGGTTTGTGTGTGTGTGTGTTTGTGTGTGTGTGTGTGTGTGTGCCAGCTCTGTATAAAGTTGTGAAAACCAAAACATTTTAACGCACTCACTTCATAAGGACTTCTCTTCCTTGTAAATAATTGAAGGAAAAATCATTACAATATAATTTTGACATGCTTTAAGTTTACGGTTTGTGTTAAGTCTGGGTTAGGCTTGTATTACTTATGGATAAGGTTAGGTCAGGGTTAAGTCCAGGTTAGGTCAGGGTTAAGTCCGGGTTAAATCAGGGTTACGTCTGGGTTAGTCTTGTATTACTTATGGATAAGGTTAGGTCAGGGTTAAGTCCGGGTTAGATCAGGGTTAAGTCCGGGTTAATCTTGTATTACATATGGACAAGGCTTGGTCAGGGTTAAGTCCAGGTTAGGTCAGGGATAAGTCCAGGTTAGATCAGGGTTAAGTCCGGGTTAGTCTTGTATTACTTATGGATAAGGTTTGGTCAGGGTTAAGTCCAGGTTAGATCAGGGTTAAGTCCAGGTTAGATCAGGGTTAAGTCTGGGTTAGTCTTGTATTACTTATGGATAAGGTTTGGTCAGGGTTAAGTCCAGGTTAGGTCAGGGTTAAGTCCGGGTTAGATCAGGGTTAAGTCTGGGTTAGTCTTGTATTACTTATGGATAAGGCTTGGTCAGGGTTAAGTCCAGGTTAGGTCAGGGTTAAGTCCAGGTTAGATCAGGGTTAAGTCTGGGTTAGTCTTGTATTACTTATGGATAAGGTTAGGTCAGGGTTAAGTCCGGGTTGGGGTTAAGTGATTATTATGCTTATTCATTTATACAAGGCAGGAACACCGCCTGGAGGGGGCGCTAGTTCATTGCAGGGCAGAGTTATGTTTACTGTTTTTCTCGATTGATTGCATGGATTTTCTGAAAGCATGCCTCGTACTCTCAGAACTCTACACACAAATAAAAACACACACACAACTGGCAAACCCCCTAAATTCTCCTGCAAAATGAAACGTTACATTCAAAACAATGTTATCTCTTCTCAAAATGGTATTTTGTTTTCAGATGAAACACAGAAACCATCATATGAATAGACATTTATAAGACCCAGCTGAACACTGATGTGCTCAATGTAAAACATTACGATGAATGGAAAACACTTCTTCTCCATTTAGAATAATGACTTAGGCCTTTTGTTTTGGTTCGGTGTTACACTCACTACAGACCGTACAAACCTAAGTGTGTCGTAAAGTATTTTAGAATGTTGTTTTTATACTCAGAAATTACACAAATACACGGTAACAAATATATTTTATTTTTCCCACAAAAACAATGTACACAGTGTACATCGCACCAACACAAAGCTGCACAGACAGTGGTCTACATCCAAAACAACAGAAGAGTTTACCATATCCAGTTCTTCTGATTCGGTCTGGCCACATACTTCTTCCACATCACAAGAAAAGTTTGGCCAAGCAGTGGGGGAAATATGGCTTAGCATGACGAACCCAGCCATGAAAAGCATCAACGGCTATATCTCCACATGCGTTTTCCATAGCTTGGTGAAGGGGTATACACCAATTCACAAATACACTGTGAACAGAAGACGTTCCCGTCCACCTTGTGTTGGTAATCTTTCAGTTCAGAAATACAAACAGTGAAATACTGTGTAGGAATAAAAC
>NC_089819.1:25178506-25241006 GCF_029633855.1 Hoplias malabaricus
GGGGGGTGGGGATGATGGGGGAGCAATTAACCAAAGTTGAAGCAGCCCCGTCATATTTTGCGGTGGTCTCCGTGGTTACGGCTCTCGGAGATGCAGACAAACACAGTGTTGAGTTTGTGGAGAGGAATGTGGACGCTGTGTCTGTGGTTTACTGCTGGAAGCTTTTCCCCCTCCAGAGGTGTGGTGAATGAGGGGGCTCCTCTGGCTGAAAATGGCTGGGGTGGGGAGGGTTGTATTGGGGGGTGGACTTAGCGATGACTGCTGTCTGAAGGTGACAGAGAGTTCACTGGAAAACCTCCATTTTGTTTCGTGTTTTTGTTTCCCCTGCTGTGAACCGGACACTGTGACACAGTTCCAGTCGAGTAAAAACAGCAGTAAAGAGCAATGTTGGTACATAGCTGTGAGGATCTGATTGTAGCCTGGAGCCTGGGCTTTGTGTGCTCACTGCCCCCTAGTGTTCACTAGTGTGTTAATGTGTGTTTCACTGCACAGACTGGGTTAAATGCACAGAACAAATTCCTTTGTGTGCGAGTACAGTGGCCAATAAAGTGAGTCTAACTCTGACACATGCCCTATTCAGACAGGATTATTTTCTCTGGGTAAGTGGAGTTATGCTGTTTTACAACAGGAAGCCTCTAATGTTTATGACTGTGTCCTGGTGTTTTACACATTGATGTCACTAAATAAATAAACAAATAAATAAATAAAATACTGCACTGTCTTAAAGGAACACTAGGTATTATTTTACTTTAAAGTGGCAGCTTCAAAATCATTGTTGCTCCACTGGCCTGTAACAAGGAGAAAAGAGCCTGCTACCCTCCCTCAAAAGTTACATAGAGCAGTTTCTGCATTTCTGGGCAAGGAGTAGCGATGGTAGAGACTCCCTTCTCACTGTTACAGCTCAATGGAGCATCACAGTGATTTTCAAGCTGTAATTTTGAAGTCAAAATACTACCTAGAGTTGCTTTAACAAACCAGATGAATGTAAAGCAACAATCACTCAATTCACTCCTCATTAACAAGGGACAGGGACAGAGGAAGGTGCACTGGCGGGCCACCACCATCTCATTCAAGTCAATTCCAGTCCAAATAAAACACAATGACCCGCTACAATCAGACGCTCATGCCTGGGTCCAATCACGTCCCAGACAGCAGCAGAGTTTAACAGGCCTCTGGGGGTCTTCCCAGGGCCCCAGCACCTGCTCTTAAAGGCCTCTGGATCTCCCTCCCTCTTCCCCAACTCTTAACCGCAGTGTCCTAGCGAGAGCCTCTTTATAGGAGCCATTATTAGTGTTTATTCTCCTGCGCTCTCCCGGACGCCTGCCCCGCGTTACGGTCCTCTCTCTCTGTCATTAACTCCGTGTCCGATTTATGGGGTATTAATTAAGTCGTAATTTGGTTGTAAACGAAAGCAAGCGTGAGTTTAAGATCGCAGCACAGTTCTCTTAATTGAAAGCAGACACAACAGGCTTTCGGCCGATTCCTCACATTCCACAACGCACCAAACCACGGGCTCCTTCCCTTCTCCCCCTCTTTATTCCCTTCTTTTTTTTCAGAGTCCCAGAAGAGTCAGTTGTTAGAAATAAACACTACTCAGAGGGCAGCCCATTTCTGTGCATGTTTTCTTCATTTGTGGCCAGTTTCTTAATCTGCGCGGATTTACAAGTCGTTCTCTCGTCTTCTTTAAATCACCCACATTTTATTTCATAGGTGGCACGGGTTGACAAGGCGCTGTTATTTGATTCTGTTGATGGACAGATGATCCTCTTGCGTAATGAAGGGGGTAAGAGCTCCAGGAACCTGGAGGTTTTGGGTTCGAGTCCTGTTCCGGGTGACTGTCTGTGAGGAGTGTGGTGTGTTCTCCCTGTGTCTGTGTGGGTTTCCTCCGGGTGACTGTCTGTGAGGAGTGTGCTGTGTTCTCCCTGTGTCTGCGTGGGTTTCTTCCGGGTGACTGTCTGTGAGGAGTGTGGTATGTTCTCCCTGTGTCTGCATGCTTCGGGTAGGCACTGCAATGAATGAATGAATTCATTGTCTGTAAGAGCTTATCCAATTTAGGGTGGTGGTGGGAGCCTACCTGGAATCATATAGATATTTTACTAAACAAAATAGCGCTCCATATATTTATACCATTTCTTTATTATGATTTATGACTGGTGATTGTTATACGATCCCTAAGTGGGCTCCAGTCCACTAGTGGCGCTGTTGCAGTGCTAATACCTGTTAGCAACAGCGATAACCAAACGCAACACACTTCAGCTTCTAATCTTCTGGAGCTCAGAGTTAGCTGTAGATTTAGGTTTAGGGCTGGTTTAAGGCTGAAGGTACACACACACACACACACACACACACACACTGGAGCTGTGTGTTCTTGATCGCATTACCTCACCCAGCACACATTTTGGACGGCAGAAATCTGATACAACTGCAAGCAATTGTTATTTTAAGTTGCCGTCTGGGAAAGAGTTTGTAAAGGCACCCGCCAAGAGAAGAGAGAGAGAGAGAGAGAGAGAGAGAGAGAGAGAGAGAGAGAGAGTGTAAAGGAATGCAGGAGCCTCTGGCCTTGTCCTCCTCTCTTTCTCTCTCTTCACCCACACCTCCACCTGCAGAAATATCATCCCTTCATCACATTCACTCTCTCAGTCTCAAATTTCATGCGGCCAAATGTTTGCGGACACCTGCTCATCCTGCATTTCTTCTGCAGTGAAGGGTGGGTTTCAATCAACCTTATTTAGACACACGCTGCTGCAGGAACAGCTTCTACTCTCCTGGAAAGGCTGTGTCCTAGACTGGGGAACATTGATTTGAGGATTTGATGGCGACAGATGATTACATTCTGGATCACAGCTCAAGGGTGGAGCTCCTTCACTTCTTCAAAGATGTCCCCCTGCTGCAGCCCTCCAAGGCTGAGCCAGGTGACTTTAAACCCCTGTGCAGCATCCCATTTCACTCCATTGTCATGCTTTTTCATTGAGATTATACCAGCTGTGCATGCAACATCTGGATCCATAGTAAACGCAGGTAACAGTAGCTGTGTTTACGAATTATAAGAGGTGTCCAAAAAGTTTGGACTCACGGTGTGTGGTTGACGGCAATGGGGGTCTGGACACCGTCAGTGGACTGAGAGGACTCTGGGACGGGGGATGCACAGTACTCCTCTCTCCCGAGCCAAAGTCAATCATAAAAAGCGCTAATGTTCCCGGGATGTAGCGCTCCGTGTTTGATAATGTCGCCCAAGAAAAATTTAATTAACCTGTAGCTGAGACGTGTCAGCTGAGGTGAGGGATGGCGGCGCATTTCTGGAAGCTTCTGGCTTCATTCCTGAATGCTGACATATTTCTTAAAGCATTAAGAGTCAGCGGCCGTGTGGAACTCCGTCATTAACCTTGCTGCTCTGGACCTGAAAGAGAACAGATACCAAAGCCATTACTCGCTTTTTATGGGGCCATGCAAACCTGCTTCATTCATCTTCTGCTTGTGGTCTTTTATACGAGCGCACAACAAAAGCTGCCGGCAAACACGCTCTTCAAAGTGAAGGTTCCAGAGAGAGGTTCTATGGGGTGATGGCATTAAGCAGCATTTCTAGTCCTTATAGTCCCTATAGAACCTCCTTAAAATGGACGATTCTTTCAGTGACTGTATTTGTAAATGAAATGTATGTAAATGTAATGTTTGTAAATGAAACGGGGGACATAATGCGAAGTTTACTTACTGTTAAAGGTCTACAGCCTTAAGGTGAAGCTGAGCTGTCCCTCACAAAGTGGCTTGTGGAGATTAGAGTTTCGGCTTAGGGTTAGAATAATGGATGAAGGAACACTAGATAGTATTTTTAGCATTAAATTACAGTTTTATAATCATTGTGATACTCCACTGAACTGTAATAGGGAGCACTAAAGAAACTTCACTATGTAACTTTTGGAGGACAACAGGAAAACTGGGCTTAGGCCCTTACACCAACATTTGGACAGCCCCCACCCCCAAGACAGTTTTGCTTAGCCATTGACCTACCAACCTACAGAGTATTTTTTGGACTGTGGGAGGAAACCCATGGAGACACCGAAAGAACACACCATACTCCTCACAGACAGTGAACCCGAGGAGAGGGTAAACACCAAGACCATGCGCCCCTGGACTTCCACTGACTGGTAAACATGGTGTAACTTCTTCTGTAAAGCTACACGCTTAAGAATCGATGGTTCTACAAGGGTTCTTTATTAAAGGAAATGGTTCTATATAGAATCCTGAACACTTGAAGGTGGTAATATAGAGCACGTTATAGAGAAGGGTTCAGTATGGCATCAACAACGGTCCCTCTACTGTTAACAATAGGAGAACCATTTTTGGTGCCTTATAGAACTCTTTTCTAAAAGTCTGAAAAACCCCTTCATGATGCAAAAGGTTATTTAAGCATTCAATGTTCTATATAGAACCAGAACCCTTGTAGAACCATTGTTTGTAAGAGTGTACTATTCAGAAGAGGTCTGTTGTCTAACAGTGGCAATATGCATTTTGTTAACTGACTGTTTTGTGTCAGATGATGACTGTGTGTGTGTGTGTGTGTGTGTGTGTGTGCGAGGAGAGAGATGATGTGAATGCTTGGACGCAGGTGTATTATTACTCAGTACAAAAGGTCAAGTGCATGATGTTAGCAGTGTGTGGCTGGCACTGGGCCGCTTCCATCAGCAGCGTGACGCCACAGGGTTTGTTTGAGTTATGCCGCATTGCTCATGAACGACTGTTCCACTCCATTACAAATCAATGCGGAACATCATGATGGTGTTTCACTGCCCGTTCTTCTCTATTTCAAGCAGAAAGACGACACCTGTTCTGCTTGCTTTGGTTTCTGTGTGTTTTTTAATGAATGAAAGTGACCAGTAACAGGAATTTAATATGTGGTGTTGTCCCTGGGCATAGACCGCTGGTAGAACTTTTGTTCACACTTAGTGTACTCATTAAATTCAGCTACTTTAAGGTTCCCCTCAGCTGATTTTGACAGTTTTTATAATTTAAAGAAACCTATGAAGCAAATGAGTTGTCCCCCCAGAGCCCTGTCCATCCACTGGAACCTCCTTCATGTCAAGCTTTTAAAATCATTTCTTTATGAACCTAACTTTGTGCACAGGGGCACAGTCCCAGTGGAACAGGATAGATTCCCTTTTCTTTTCTGAAACCTTCGTCTTTTCCCCTCCTCCACCAGGTGAATCAGGTCCTGGTTCTGGAAGCGGGTTCTTGTTTAGTGGCTGTTCTCTCGTGGTTCAGAGCGAGTCGAGTAGGGACTAAACCGCGGCGTGTAAACCTTGCAGAGCGCTGATTGTCAAGAAAGAGTCGTCACTCTACGTCACGCAACGCAGACGACCAGCACCAACTCTCCATCTGTAAAATCTCCAGCTGCAGCAGAGATCACGTTTGTTTTTATCCGACTCACGACGGCAGCTCATAAAATTACGCCGTGGTCTTTTGAAGAGGTTCAAACGCTCCTTGGATCGGTGGCCGACGAAAGAATCCAGCGAGAGCTGGATGCTGCAACAAGGAAGGAACAAACTCTACTGATCTGTCTGAACTGATGACGGAGCTGTGTTCAGTCCCAAACAATAACAACACGCCAACACACCATGAGTAAACACCGCTTAACGTTACCACCGCCGTTGTTGTAGTTTACAAAGCCGGCTGTTCCCATTAGAGATGGGGCTTTGAGACATCACCAGCTACATTTTAGTGGTGGGAGTGGGGGGTGCACCAGTGTTAGTGGAAAATGAACCAGGTTGCAGGTACTGAAAAAGTTCAGTAGTGTAGCTAACATGCAGTGGTAATGCACTATTAGACAGACCTAATGTATTTTAGTCTTCCACATAGTGACTCTTTCTTAAAATGAAGAACAAGGTGAATGTGTGAAGTGCTAAGTGCATGTCGTAAACTTATCTTGTTGGAACAGAGTTGTGGACAGCCGAGGAATTCGGAAATGCCTTATCAATGAAGCCTCTGCTAATACTTCCTGACATGCCTCGGAGCACAAACGTCCCTGACATGCATCACTGTGTGTGTGTGTGTGTGTTTGTGTGTAGCATGAATGAATACAAAAGGTGACTGAGTGCACTGATGAGTTAGAGTGGTGTTTGCGAAACATAACTAACCGTGTTCTCTCAGTGCCCGACCTCACCTTATCTTGGCTGAACGCCACCAAATCCTCAGAGAAATGTTCCAGAGTCAAATGTCTCTCTTTCCCAGATGATTACAAGCAGTCACCGCGGTAAAAGAGGGACAGTTTACCTTTAAATGTCAGGAAGGTGCAGCTGTCCCTACGTCCTGCTGCTAACCCGTGTGGTTTTCAGGAAGTGCAGGGGAGATACGTGTGTTTGCCGTGGTCTCACACCATGAGAGCGAAAACATTCCTCAGAGATGAGGGATGGAGGCGAGGCGTCTCAGCCAGGTGTGAAGACTGACTCAGAAACTTCACACATGCCCCAACCACTGCAGCTCTCACACCTGTGGGGTGTGTAAACAGGGCAACAGTTGCCGGTTTGTTAGGGACACCCTAGGGAGACTTGATTAATAACCCGTTTTTATTTCTTGGCTATTAAATATATATATATATATATGTGTGTGTGTGTGTGTGTGTGTGTGTGTGTGCGCGCGTGTGTGTGTGTGTGTGTGTTTATTATTATTTGTGAATTTTATTCAGGCAGTTAGCTGCCCACCTACTAAAGACACTGTTGAAGCCATTCACAGTGAATAGAAAATGGACCCAGTTTTCCTGTTGATGTCGATGGGGAAAATGGGAAAACTTCCTGATCAACCTGGGGCCAGTCATTCACTCGGAAAAAGGTAGAGGGATGGAATTAGTTTTGATCTGTTTGGGTGAATGTAAAACAGACACCAGCAGATCTGATTATAACAGCTTTAACTAAAAGGAGAGAACCAAGAAGACACACAGATGCAGGAGCATCCTGAAACACTGGCATCCCTCCGCTTCACCGTTGAATATTTCTGTTTGAATAATTAACTGTCTATATATGCGTTCAGAAACTTCATTCTCACTGCAGCAAAATCGTTTTCTGAGCCATCCTCTTTTACAAAAAAACAGTGGGTATGATCAGTCATTAATTCATTCATTATCTGTAACCCTTATCCAGTTCAGGGACACGGTGGATCCAGAGCCTACCCAGAATCACTGGACACAAAGCAGGAACACACCCTGAAGGGGGCACCAGTTCTTCACAAAGAAACACACACACATTCACTCACACACTCACACCTACAGACACTTTTGAGTCACCAATCCACCTACCAACGTGTGTTTTTGGAGCGTGGGAGGAAACTGGAGCACCCGGAGAAAACCCATGCAGACACAGAGAGAACACACCACACTCCTCACAGACAGTCACCCGGAGGAAACCCACGCAGACACAGGGAGAACACACCACACTCCTCACAGACAGTCACTCGGAGGAAACCCACACAGACACAGGGAGAACACACCACACTCCTCACAGACAGTCACCCTGAGGAAACCCACGCAGACACAGAGAGAACACACCACACTCCTCACAGACAGTCACCCGAAGCGGAACTCGAACCCACAACCTCCAGGTCCCTGGAGCTGTGTGACTGCGACACTAACCTGCTGCACCACCGTGCCACCCGGGTATGATCATCTGAGTCAGTGTCAGTCAAATAATATGGGAAAAGACATGTCTTACAAGACTTCATAAGATGTTATTGCTTCATTAACAGCAGTTGTATAGGTGTGTAAAACAAATATACACTTTTCACCACAATTAAGAGACTATATTTTTATAGTCACAAGCCGTAAAACCATTGGATTTACCTCATTGTCGGCCTTATTTATGCTTGTTCGTGCCAACTTTAGCCTCGCTTGTGGTTAGCGCTCTTTGTTAGCCATGTGTAGGACATTACACAGTGAAATGTCAACCATGTGTGATAAGTTATAACAAGGCTAACTGCAAACTCTAGAGACCCCTACGTGTAAGTTCACTGAAGGACACCAGACAGTTGCCTTTCCTTTCTTTACTTCACAACCACACACACACACACACACACTTGGTCCTCCCACTGTTCAAGAACACACGTTGGTAGGTGGATTGGTGACTCAAACGTGCCCATAGATGTGTGTGTGTATGAGTGAATGTGTGTGTGTGTGGTTTTTAAGTACAAAAATTTCAGAAGATGTTTCCTCACTTTTTGATGCTCCCCTTTCTTTTTGCACTCGAAACTGGTCTATTGTGTTTACAAAGCCCCAGTGTCTAAAGTATATTTCGAGAACTAATCATTCGACTTCAACACAACCTCACTGACTCTCTTGTGGTTGAGTGCAATCAGATTCTGACAGCAGGTTACTGGCATCTTGTGTAAAGCTTTCACAGAAGAGTACTGCTTCTTCAGCAGCATGGGAACACTGGCCGTTGTCCACAAACGTCTGGCCTCACAGTGTACGGTAGGTACCTAATAAACTGGCAGCTCCACGCCTGCGGAAGTGGGTGATATTTTGAAAGATTAAAAAACCAGATCTGATTTAAAGTCTCTCTCTTTAAAAGATTAGCAGTGGGTGATTCCTGTGTTCCTCTCGGTGTAACGAAACAAAATGCGATATGTTCTTGTCCATGAGAAGCGAGCGATGGATCAATGTACAAACAAAGCCCTGGATAAAAGACAGTAGTGTGCCCTGTGAATGAAATGTACATCATTGATTTCTCCGCACGCCTCCTCAGAGCACCTTGACCGGGTCCATACCACACCAGGGAAGTGTAATGCATCATTGTCCGTGTTTACAGTGAACTAAACAGCCTCCGTCATGTCATATGAGCTGTGCAGGACTATTTGAATTTGACAAGTCTTCATTTTTCTAACAATTGTGGAGCCATTCCGAAGTGCCAGAGTCTTTTCGTAGCTGTAAAAACAAATCAACAAAGAACGGACACATTGTAGATTCAAGTGTCTAGATCTTCTCATCGCAAAGACAGATCATTATTGCTTCTTTCAAGTGTTTACTTCAAGGTACAGTAGACCCTCCCCTCCCCCATGGACACCAAAATCCAATGTTAGTGTCTAAACGTTGGCTTTTTATCTCCGGATCTTTGGATCGGTTCATTTACTGGGGCTGCAGACCCTCTATAGTTGGGTCGAAACAAGGTCAGATCACATTCTCACCAGAAACAGCTCTAGAGTTTGCTTGGTACAGAACAGAGGCTACCTCTTCTCGAGGGTCTCGCCACGGTTGTCTTGGTTTGCATCTGAGTTTGATTATGTCTTTCACATGTGCCCGAAGACACCGCACCAAGAGTGAAAATGAACCAAAGGTCTGTTAAACCGCCCTTTAAGGCTTTACATTGTTGGTGACCCCTGGAAACACTCTAGAGCAGGGGTGGGCCGGTGTGGCTGCTGGATTTTAGTCCCTTCAGGCCAGAACACACCTGATTTTATTCATTCATTCATTATCTCTAACCGCTTATCCAGTTCAGGGTTGTGGTGGGTCCAGAGCCTACCTGGAATCATTGATCGCAAGGCGGGAACACACCCTGGAGGGGGCGCCAGTCCTTCACAGGGCAACACACACACACACACACACACACACACATTCACTCACATACTCACACCATGGACACTTTTGAGTCGCCAATCCACCTACCAACTTTTTTTTTTGGACTGTGAGAGGAAACCCACGCAGACACAGGGAGAACACACCACACTCCTCACAGACAGTCACCCGGAGGAAACCCACACAGACACAGGGTGAACACACCACACTCCTCACAGACAGTCACTCGGAGGAAACCCACACAGACACAGAGAGAACACACCACACTCCTCACAGACAGTCACCCGGAGGAAACCCACGCAGACACGGAGAACACACCACACTCCTCACAGACAGTCACCCGGAGGAAACCCACGCAGACACAGGGAGAACACACCACACTCCTCACAGACAGTCACTCGGAGGAAACCCACACAGACACAGGGAGAACACACCACACTCCTCACAGACAGTCACCCAGAGGAAACCCACGCAGACACAGGGAGAACACACCACACTCCTCACAGACAGTCACCCGGAGGAAACCCACGCAGACACAGGGAGAACACACCACACTCCTCACAGACAGTCACCCGGAGGAAACCCACACAGACACAGGGTGAACACACCACACTCCTCACAGACAGTCACTCGGAGGAAACCCACACAGACACAGAGAGAACACACCACACTCCTCACAGACAGTCACCCGGAGGAAACCCACGCAGACACGGAGAACACACCACACTCCTCACAGACAGTCACCCGGAGGAAACCCACGCAGACACAGAGAGAACACACCACACTCCTCACAGACAGTCACTCGGAGGAAACCCACACAGACACAGGGAGAACACACCACACTCCTCACAGACAGTCACCCAGAGGAAACCCACGCAGACACAGGGAGAACACACCACACTCCTCACAGACAGTCACTCAGAGGAAACCCACGGAGACACAGGGTGAACACACCACACTCCTCACAGACAGTCACCCGGAGGAAACCCACACAGACACAGGGAGAACACACCACACTCCTCACAGACAGTCACCCGGAGGAAACCCACGCAGACACAGAGAGAACACACCACACTCCTCACAGACAGTCACTCGGAGGAAACCCACACAGACACAGGGAGAACACACCACACTCCTCACAGACAGTCACCCGGAGGAAACCCACACAGACACAGGGAGAACACACCACACTCCTCACAGACAGTCACCCGGAGGAAACCCACGCAGACACAGAGAGAACACACCACACTCCTCACAGACAGTCACTCGGAGGAAACCCACACAGACACAGGGAGAACACACCACACTCCTCACAGACAGTCACCCGGAGGAAACCCACGCAGACACAGGGAGAACACACGACACTCCTCACAGACAGTCACCCGGAGGAAACCCACGCAGACACAGGGAGAACACACCACACTCCTCACAGACAGTCACCCGGAGGAAACCCACACAGACACAGGGAGAACATACCACACTCCTCACAGACAGTCACCTGGAGGAAACCCACGCAGACACAGGGAGAACACACCACACTCCTCACAGACAGTCACCTGGAGGAAACCCACACAGACACAGGGAGAACACACCACATTCCTCACAGACAGTCACCCGGAGCAGGAATCGAACCCACAACCTTAGTTGGTCTCAGTAAAACAACTGTTCATGGGACCTCCTGATTGGTTGGTACAAAAGCCAGCAGCCTCACCGGCCCTTTGCGGATAAGACTGCCCACCCCTGCCCTAAAGTAGCCCACAGGACAGCACATCTCAACTCCTTTTTCTCACAGTCTTTTCCTTTGTCTAATCCAATCAGTTCAGAGTTCCTTCAGCTCCTACAAACTTCCAGATCCGAGGCGTGTGAAACTTTTCCTCCTCTTTCATCCATCCATCTGCCGAGTGAAACTGAAATCTTCTCCAGTCCAGACGCTCCGTCTGAACGGTGTATGATCCACCAGATCATGCACCCTGTGGAGGTATCTGTTAATTAAATCTCTCCACTGCGGATGTCTATCTCCGGTGGCGACTGTAACTGGACGACAGCCTTTCATTTGCTGACGCAGCGAGGCTAACACCTGCAACTTACTCATAATCTCTTCATGTGTTAAAGCTGACACATATCGACCATCGCTGTCAAGTCAAAGGCGTCAGCGGCGCCTCGCTCCAGTCCCACGTCTTGCTTCTCACCACGTCTGGAGCGGATAAGTTATCTTCTGATCTGGGCTTGACCAGTGAGGCTTCAGACTTTAGTATGCTTCATTTTACTCAGAGACGTGTGTTAGTCTGTAAACACCGATGTGAAATTATACATTCAGGGCTTGACGCACTGAGCTTGTGGACGCAGCGTGCTCATATATGCTGTTTGCAAACTCAAACAAGATCAAGAGCATGGGAATGTGCTTCTCTTTCTCTGGCATAGGGCTGACTAGATCCTGCACAATTTGCAAAGCGTGGAGCAGCTCATGGCAGCTAGTGCGGAGTCAAATACCCTCCCCTGTTTGAAAACTATTTCTGATTTTGCATTCAAGGCTAAACGGTGTGTTGTTGAGAAACTAGCTGCAACATCAACAAAATACACAGATTTACTATCCGTCAGACTCTGCTCTGTTTGGATAGAAGTTTTATTAGCTGTAGCTTTTTAAGAATGTCCATCCATCCATTATCTATAACCCTTATCCAATTCAGGGTCGCGGTGGATCCAGAGCCTACCTAGAATCATTGGGCGCAAGGCGGGAATATACGCTGGAGGGGGCGCCAGTCCTTCACAGGGCAACACACACTCACACATTCAGTGACACACTCACTCCTACGGTCACATTTGAGTCGCCAATCCACCTACCAACGTGTGTTATTTGGACTGTGGGAGGAAACCGGAGCACCCGGAGGAAACCCACGCAGACACAGAGAGAACACACCACACTCCTCACAGACAGTCACCCGGAGGAAACCCACGCAGACACAGGGAGAACACACCACACTCCTCACAGACAGTCACCCGGAGGAAACCCACGCAGACACAGGGAGAACACACCACACTCCTCACAGACAGTCACCCGGAGCGGGAATTGAACCCACAACCTCCAGGTCCCTGAAGCTGTGTGACTGCGACACTCTTTTTAAGAATGTTTAAAGTATAAATGTGTTTAATTTTTTTATATTCTCTTGTCATTTTATGTTAAATTTTGTAGTATTAAGATGACAATCATCATTTTATTTGATAAAAATTGACCTGAGAATTAATATCCTGTTTTTGAGGATAATATTGTTTTCAAAAGTATGTGTGAGTTTTGGTTTAGACGATTAATACTAAGCTTTATTCAATTCAAAGGTTTTTGTTTTTTTTTTGTTAAATAAAAGGATAATTGTCATTTTTTAATATTATGCAATGCATTAATGCTTTAAAACGTATTTGCACACCTAATACGTTGGGGATCTGGGGTCATGTAACATTTCCAGAGGACGTCTGTAATGTTTATGGCCCATTCACTTTGGATAAAACCTCTAAGAAGAAAAGACAGGGATGGGAGAGGTTACTTGATGTCATCACACTTCCACGAGGGAAGAAACATGCACCTGGACAAATGCTGAAACTTTGTGGCAGAAGCTTGTCACTTTCCAGAACAAACCCAATCCCAATGCTACACAACCATTCTGTCTGTGAACACAACATTTCCAGGGCAAAGTGTGATTCTGAAAACATGGTGTTCACCAACCGGACAAGATACAAGAAGTGCAGCGACTCTCTGAGATAGAATACAATGATAGTAGTGGCAGATGCTGGTCTTTCAAGGAGGATAATCTCAATTTCGGCCTACATCATAAAATGTGTGGGTTTATTTATACGTAAATTCTACCCTCCGTTCCTTTTCAAGAAAATGATCTGTGACCCTGTCGTACTAACAAAGCGTCTTTTCCAGGGACTTGACTAGTGTCCTCTCAATGGCCAGCAGAGCTAGGCTGCTTAAACGGCCTTGGCCCATGTGAAGTGCGTCCGCCTGTGAGTGCTTTGTGACGGTGCACTCAGGGGCTCAGCAGCACCCGCTGGTCAGAAACTGCGATAGAAGTCAGTCTCCAAACACAAGCAGCTACAAAAAACTCCACCAGAAATAGAAGCACGATTTGTCGCTAGTCGTTTTTAACAAAGAAAATGCCGCTAAGAGGATTAAGAAAGTCTCCGGTTCAACTCAGAACAGAATGAAAATGTAATGCTCCCACGGATCTTTACACCAAAGGATCGCTGATTCGCTCATTTAGCTGTCAATCAAAAAGGGATTCAGCCTCAGACAGATCATCCAATCATCATGCAGAAGCTGAGTGTTCGGGCCAGCCGAGGCCAGCCCACTGCCCCATAGACCCCCAGAGACGCTGAGCGTCCGATGGGCGGAACAAAGCCCAGCATTTATCCAATGACTCGTCTCGTTTCCCTGCACTTCGCTGCTTCCCTATTGAACTCTGTGGACGCTCAGCGTCCTCACTGTTTAAAGCACTGTGAAGCTGCGGGAATGATTGAGAGGAAAGCTGCGTGTTTACCAGTGATAAGAAGCTGATTCTGAACAAAAGCTGAGCGGGTCGTAGTACATATTTATTCAATGACATGTACACACAACAGGATATATTTTTTTACATTTTAGGGGAAGCTGAGCTTCCCTTGCAGTCTTAGAGCAATCGCCTCTGATTGATAGTACAATGATCATAAACAAAACTAAACACTGGAGCACACCCAAACTTGAGGATATCTGTGAAACCTACTCTTCCACAGGATTTGACGGAATATTTCCACAAACGTCTATTCAGACTGGATTAATAAACCCTGGGTTTAATTCTATAGCTTGTTTTACAGAACATAAAAAGTGCAGAAATCTTTACTTCCTGCTCACTCCAGTGTGTAAAAATGACTGACGTGGCTCATACCAATTGGATTAAACCCCCAGAAACTCCCTGGTAATATTGACATCACTCCACCTCCCCTTGTAACACTAATCCCGACTGAATAGGGATTTAGCTGGAACTCATATAGAAGGGCTGGCAGTAAGCATTCTCCTCCAAGCGTGCTGAGCTCTCTGAAGATGTGTTCGCAAGAGTTTGAGATCATAGGGTAAGACTCAGTGGAGAAATTGGGTTTTAAACATTTAAATAAGTAACGAAATAAAAAGTGGACTGCAGGAATAATCACATGGTTTCTGTAATAATCATCCCAGCTCCCTCTGCCCTCCTGTCCAAAAACAGCCGAAAGCAAGTGAAGCTCATTGTTATCGACCAGAATTTCAGAGCAGAACACATCCATGTTATTCCATGATGATACTGCAGGCTGAGTTCATAGCTGTGGTTTGGGGGGAACTGGCCTCAATTTAGCCCTCCCATCACTCTGAAGTACACTGGGAGGGGTGTCTATCTGGGTCCTGCAGGGAAAGAGCAAAAGGGGAGAGAGAGAGAGAGAGAAGAGAGAGAGAGAGAGAGAGAGAGAGAGAGAGAGAGAGAGAGAGAGAGAGAGAGAGGCAGCTTGAGAACTGAATTCTGCCTGGACCAGATGTTTGGGTGCAGTTGGATGGAGGTATTAGGGTAAAGCAGGGGGAGGACAGAGAATCTGGTCCCAATTACTGTCTGATCACTTTTGGTGTGTGTGTGTGTGTGTGTGTGTGTGTTGGGGGGGGGGTACAGGGATTAGCAGCGCATCAGCAGTGTCCAACTGTGCAAGAGTAAAAACATAAAACACATACAAAAAAAAAAATTTCAAAAATATATAAAACAGTCTGGAAAGTATTTGAGAAGCTGTATGTCCAGATTTACAGATAACTCGTTATGACTAGTGGATTTTGGTGAACACAGTCATTGTACAATGTCTAAGCTCACCATGCCCAATGCCAGGTGTTGGCTAGAGGAGTCTAAAGCCTACTGGTATTAGACTGTAGAGTACTGGAGGATTGATGAAGCTCCATCTAATCTCTTTGGAATGAATGTGAGTGCTGGAACTAATCACGCAACACCTGTACCTGAGCTCAGTGATGTGAGCGACGGAATGCCATCAGATCATCACAGCAGTGTTGCAACATCCAGTCAAAACCCTTTGAAAATGCTGTTAGTGCAGCAAAGAAAACAAAACAACCCCCTGATTAACACCATTCCCACCAGGAGGAAAGGTGCCTGAGCAGGTGTCTGAACACTTTCGACGGTGTGATGTGGTGAGGATTGGGAACATGGGTGAGTTCTGTTTTTTTACTGGCAGACCTCCTGGGAAACTCGGGCCAAGCCAAAACCATTCAAACTAATGGGGATATGTTTGAGTCACATGATTTTCAGGGATTCTGAACATTCCCAGCAGTCGTTAGAGGAATTCAGAGGGGTCAGACTAGTGGTCAGACGATGCAGGTTTTCCAGAGCCTATAATAATATTTTTCAAGGAAAGCAGTCGACTGAAATAATGATAAAATTATATATAATTAAATTCTGGGCAAAGTATACAATGAAAATTAGAACAGAAAAATGTTTATTATATATATATATATATATATATACTTCCATATTATTATTATTATTATTATTATTATTATTATTATTACTAGGCACGGATCACAGCTGTGCTTCTTTGAACCTGAAATATTATTGGGTGTTGAGTACTGTCACACGTGGATTAGAGGAAGGCTGAATGTATGTGTGGAGGAACTTTATTAAACGTAAAGAGAGAAGAAAATTAATAAAACCTTTGAGAAGTGAATGAGAACCCCCACATGGTTAAGATTTAAAGACGCTCACCAAGAACAGACAAAGGACCAAGGCCAAACACAGGAGCACTTACAGGAGACAATGGGAGACACCTGGACAAGGTAATCAGACATGTGACTAATCAAGGCGGGGCTAGGTCGGAGTTAAGAACAAAACAGAAGACCCCAGAAACAGAGCTCATGGGGAATAAAATACACAACACCCGCAGGGCTAGACAAGTACATAGAGGTATTACAATCTTATTGAATATATACATATTCATTTATTTATTCAGTCACTCATTCGTTCATTTTCTGTAAGCCCTTTAAACACACCTGTGAAGACGACAAGACAGTCTTCACACAAACACCACAGAGCCTTAACAGTTTCTTTGTGTTTTGTCTCTCTGGGCCACCGTAGGGGGGAGCTGAGGAAAGGGGCCCTACTCTGGAGTTAAAGACGGAGACTCAGACAGAGTTTGTGGAGTTTGTTTGATCTGGAGCAGAGCGTCCAGTCCACATCCAATCGCCTGCTGCACCCCCCAACTTCCCGACCTCTGACCTCTGAGACTCCACCACAGAGAGAGAGAGAGAGAGAGAGAGAGAGAGGGAGGGGGGGGGGTCATTTCTCAGTTAGCTCTGATTGTAGCGTGTTTCATTCTGTAATTCTTTTTACTTTCAACATATTATTTTCACTTTTCTTTTAGTATTAGTATTTTCATCTCTCTCTTTTTCTTTCTGTCTCCTCTCTCTCTCTCTCTCTTTTTCTGTCACTCTCTCGCTCTCTTTTTCTTTCTCTCGCTCTCTCTTTTTCTTTCTCTCACACTCACTCTTTTTCTTTCTCTCGCACTCTCTCTCTTTTTCTCTCTTTTCCTGTCTCTCTCTCTCACACACACATACACACTTCTGGGTCCTGCAAGGAAAGAGCAGAGAGAGAGAGAGAGAGAGAGAGAGAGAAAGAGAGAGAGAGAGAGAGAGACTTAGCCTGTTCTAGTACAGCGCTGAACTGTGGAGATTTAGACATCAGTGTTTTGACAGAACCTAAACCTTCACATTATTTGCAGGAACACTGCTGTGAGGGTTTTATGGCATTCACCCATATAAACATCAATGAGGTCAGGTGTTCTGGGTCACAAACACCAGCCCGACTCATCCCAGAGGAACTGCATAGAGCTCCACCACTCCAGAGAACGCCGTTCCACTGCTCCACAGCCCAGTGCAGGGCGAGGGGCTTGATACCGCTCTTATCCTCATTTGGCATTGAGTACGGAGACAGAGCGTCTCATTCTATTGGACAATGGTTTTCTGTTGAGAAACAAATATCTGGCTCAGTGTTTGTGTGTGTGTGTTTGTGTGTGTGTGTGTGTGTTGAAGTCATGGCTTTGCTGTTATCTCTGTTGATTTTGGCAGTGTGGCAGTGTTCATCTCTTGTGTTGCAGAAACACTGTTGTGTTGTTTTTTTTTCGTCCCGATCCCCTCAACCCTCCACATTTTTCTTTCTCTTGTCCCCCTGTCTCTGTCTTTCATCTCCTCTCTCTGTTTGTCCTTCCAACTTGTCCAACTGTGTTGTCTCTTTCCTCACTGTCCCTTACTGTGGCACTGCAGCACACTTCAGGGTCAAATTGAGTTCGCAAGTTTATCAACACCACTTATCACTGCTGGATTCAACAACTTTTAAAGTGGACCCACTTTGGAGCAGCTGCACATGATCCTACAAACACCACACTCAATACCGAGCGTGTCCGAGAGGGGTACGAAGCCCAACGCACTGGGTTGTGGAGCAGTGATGATGGGATCTCCGGCCACTGCGTTCGGGATGAGCTGGAGTGATGTCTGTGACTCAGCGCTCATGTTTATATGGACGAATGCCATCAAATATTCAGAGCAAATGGTATAGCATCTAGTTTAAAGCTTTCTGGAGAACGTTGAGGCTGCTGTATTTATTATTTGACTATCTTTGGTGGACTATGTTTTAGAGAAGTCCATTTGGGATCAAAATATCGCAAGGAAACTGCGGGGACAGGGTGAGTGATGGAACAGCACTGTCTCCTCCCTCAACTCCTTGGGTGTGTATAGACTTATTGCCCCTACTTGCACAATTGTGTGTGTGTTTTCACTGCAACAGATGAGTTACATGCAAAGGCACAATTTAAAGCAAGTTTCCTCTCACATTGTGTTTTAAAACTCTTATTTCTGTACTCAGTATTTATTACTGTTACTTTTTTCCACTGCCTGGAGAGCACATGCTGGAAGTCTGCACTTCAGAGCTGTTCTCATACAAACAGAGAGATGGACACTGTCTTCAAATGTTATATTATAAAAATAACACCCACTTTTGCTGGGTATCCACTGGCCAGAGCTGGAGGACAACTAGTCAATACATCACAATGAAAAACCCATTGAAGAAAGGCTGGACGACTGGAGGGTGAGGCCTCTCCATCCTTCAGGATTCCGCTCGCTGTCAGAGAAATCAAACCTGCTGCCCCGCGGAAAATAGGGGGAGGAAGAAGACGAGGGCGCTTGAAGGTCAAACAACACTCTTCCAACATTTCTCCCTCTCACACGGACTCTTCAAACAGAACTGCTCCCTCTGGTTTATCTCCCGTTTCTGGTCAGAAGGGCCCTGCAACTGGCTTGTGTTAAGCTTATGGTCAGTCACCTTTAGATCAACAAGATTCAAACCATATCTATGAATATTTACATTATGTATAATCTGTCTGTGAGGAGTGTGGTGTGTTCTCCCTGTGTCTATGTGGGTTTCCTCCAGGTGACTGTCTGTGAGGAGTGTGGTGTGTTCTCCCTGTGTCTGCGTGGGTTTCCTCAGGGTGACTGTCTGTGAGGAGTGTGGTGTGTTCTCCCTGTGTCTGCGTGGGTTTCCTCCGGGTGACTGTCTGTGAGGAGTGTGGTGTGTTCTCCCTGTGTCTGCGTGGGTTTCCTCCGGGTGACTGTCTGTGAGGAGTGTGGTGTGTTCTCCCTGTGTCTGCGTGGGTTTCCTCCGGGTGACTGTCTGTGAGGAGTGTGGTGTGTTCTCTCTGTGTCTGCGTGGGTTTCCTCCGGGTGACTGTCTGTGAGGAGTGTGGTGTGTTCTCTCTGTGTCTGCGTGGGTTTCCTCCGGGTGACTGTCTGTGAGGAGTGTGGTGTGTTCTCTCTGTGTCTGCGTGGGTTTCCTCCGGGTGATTGTCTGTGAGGAGTGTGGTGTGTTCTCCCTGTGTCTGCGTGGGTTTCCTCTGGGTGACAGTCTGTGAGGAGTGTGGTGTGTTCTCCCTGTGTCTGCGTGGGTTTCCTCTGGGCAACAGTCATTGAGGAGTGTGGTGTCTTCTCCCTGTGTCTGCGTGGGTTTCCTCTGGGTACCCAGGTTTCCTCCCACAGGAAAACACACGTTGGTAGGTGGATTGGTGACTCAAAAGTGTCCGTAGGTGTGAGCATGAGATTGAATGTATGTGTGTTTGTTTTGCTCTGTGAAGGACTGGCGCCCCCTCCAGGGTGTATTCCTGCCTTGCGCCAAATGATTCCATGTAGGCTCTGGACCCACCTTGACCCTAAACTAGATAAGGGCTACAGATTATGAATGAATGAATGAATAATCACATAAATCAAATGTCTTTGTAGTTCCTGCACCAGAGAGTGGGTCTTAGACATGGTGGCAGCTGTTTCAAACAGGTCTAGTGCAGATTCTGTGATATATCCAAGCCTCTGGGTGTCATTATAACAGACGTAATGTAACACTGACGTCGCATTATTGAAAGTTTGAGAAGGAGCAGTGGGCTGGTATCAGGTGCCCCATACCCTCTTGAGTTTGGTGCACATTGTGTGATTAGGGGACATCCACTGGTGCAAGCTGCACTACTGAAATCCATCTGTAATAGTTCTTCACGTGGAACCACACGAGGCGCACCTAACAGCAGACCTTTGTCAATATTTCTGTGTGAAGATCAATTCTCAGACACTACACTTTACCACTGACTCTGGTTCAAACCCCAGAAAAAAAACCCTCCTGTTAACTTGAGCAGAGGTCCGAGAGGAGGCTAGTCATTATTCACCCTGCTGCACCTGTGAAACATTAGCCTTCACAGTGGTGCTCCTCACGTGCTGTCCGGCCTGTTTGGGCAGATAAGTGTGTGACAGAAACTAATGAAGCAGCCACAAAGACCAGAGAAGGATCACATTACTGACCTCGGCACCGGTCAGTCATCCACACTCACGGGCACCGCAACTTAAACAAAGAAAACATAGTACAGCCAGGGATTTCAGAATGGAGGAGGAGACACATCACTGGCTTTGTTTATATGAAGTCCTTCAGCCAATTAGGTCTCAGCATATACCCTCCACTACTGACCTCACGAATTCAAAATATCATGTTTGTTTTGCACTATTTTAGCTGGTGGCATTTCTAAGAGGACCACTTTAGGGCTTTAGACTATATGTTGGACCATTGCTGTGAGGATTTAATGGCATTTAGCCAGGTACATTTTAGTGGGGTCAGGTATCGATGTTGGACGCCACTCCAAAAGTCACTCCAACTCATGCTGAAGGTATTGCTCCACACTGTAAAACCGGACGAGTTAAGTGAACTCAAATGGAATGCAGAAACTGGTTGCTTTTAACCATTTTAAAGGTAAGCACCAGCTCTATGAAAGTGTCAAACAAATACATACATTGGAATGAGTTCCTAACTTGTGTTTATTGAGAGTCAGAAAACATGTTATTTCTTACTAATTCAAGGAATAAGGTTTAAAAGACCGTTGGTCCCCCCACGGTGTTGGGAAACGCGTCTTGCCTGTGACGTAGATGGTGGACAACAACTCTAGAAGCTGCACTTAATTTAATGCAAAATTATGAAAAGGTGTGTTGTTTTTGGCTGCAATCATTCAATGTACAGTGGGACATCTGTGCACAAATGGCCCAAAGATCCCAAAATATCCAGAAAATGGACTAAATTTGTCCACTTTAAACGGGCACTTTGGAAAGGACCATCCACTCACTCCTTTATCTGTAGCTCATTTCACTGGCGCTTTTCCAACAATATGGGCATGTAAGGACACCAACGAAAGGTGTTCAAGAGCCTCTGTAACATGGAGGTAAACAGAGTAAGGACACTCACTTCGCCTGTTTTAGTTGGTATTAGTTAACGTTAGCTTGACTTGCTAAACTCGGTGGCTCAGATTATACTCGGCTACGTAGCTGCATTACGGAGGTTTATAGTGTCGGATGAATTTGAGTTCGACTTCGATCATATTTACAAGAATAACGGTACCTCTAAATTTGAGTTTAGCTTATTGCTAGGCTATTGTCACGAATAATGTTGGTTATTTAGCTAGCTAGATACTGTCATAACACTCAGTCATAATGGTGTTTTACCGCGGCGTTGTTCAGCTGTTGTCCACCAGTGACGTCACTGTTGCGTTCGACAATTTCCGTAGCGAGCTCGGGTTTTTCCGTCAATTTAATAAAATTGTCAGTTTTAAAGCAAATTAAGCTGCTATTTTCATTTTAATTCATACTTATATATGTCAGTAACCAAGAAAGCGGTAACTTGCTCTTATTGGTTTCAATATTAAGACCAGTCAAGACTTACACCTTTAGACTGGGAGCATAGAGGAAGGTAACCTGGGAGAACAACTACATGATCATGGTGAGTGATGGGGAAAGCCATGCCCATATGCAAATGATAGAAATGAATGAAAGATGTGTGTTTAACTAATCAAAGTCGACCTGCCCTTACTTACCCTTGACGGATTCTTTTCATTTAAATTGTGCGCACAATGCATGATGGGTTACGTTGTGTTCAGGAGTTCTCAAAAGACTGCCGTCGCCGGACTGTGTCCAGCCAATCAGGAGAGAGCATATCGGATGTGTCACACGTAAACCGAAGCTCAACAGGAGATTTTAAGGAGGATAAGAAAAAGTGTTGTAGCACTTGAACTTAAATACCAATGTATTTATCAGATCTGCTGATTTATTTTATTGTATCATTTTTAAATTGTTTTAATCATTTTTATAATTTTACTATTTTCATGTATTTACTTTTACTGCAATGTTTTAATTGTTTTATTGGACTTTTATGATTTTTTATACTTGCTTTTAATTTAACTGTGTCTTATGTAAAGCACTTTGAATTGCTTTTGTATGAAAGGTGCTCTATAAATGAACTTGCCTTGCCTTAACTCCACCAACAGAAACATAAACGCAAGGAGATGAACCAACACAACAACTACAGCTTTTAAAATGGAAAGAGAGAAGAAAAAGCCAACTTAGCTTATTTTTTATTCTCCAACTTCCAGCTTCGGTCCCAGACTTCTGTAACTGTTTTATTATTTAAAGTGGAAGGAAAATGTCAAATAGGTTGATGTTAGTGCAATAGTGGGAGCATTTAAGGTGGAACAGGACGTGTTTTGTGTATTTGTATGTGTTTAAATGTGTAGAACAGTGTATTTGGTATTGTACATTATCAGCATGTGTCCACTTTTCACTTTTCAAAGCAGGTACTCGCCCATTTTTCAGCACAGACACACTCCCAGGCGAAGAAAAAACTGAAAAACTTGGTAACTTCATTGAATAAATTAATTTAAACTCAAAATTTGCCAAAAAAAAAAAATAAAATCTTACACGAATGAACTGAGTGTGTATGTAAGTTATCCATTTTCAAAATATACAGTTTCTGTATAATTTAAGATATGTTTCATTAAGAAGTGCAGTTAGGCTTTACAGTGCAGCACTCCAGGGAACACAGACTGTTCCACACACCAAAGCTTTATACCATTTCCGGCAGCACATTTGCCCACAGATGATCCAGCTGGGGCTGTAGATCCTGCACATGCTTAGGTTGCAGGAGCCAATGTTCCAACTGGTCCCATAAATGCTCGGTTGATGATAAATCTGGCTATGGGGCAGGCCAGGGAAGTGTTGCAATCTTGCAGTTGTGTGGGCGAACATCATCCTGCTTAAAAATGCCAGTTTGAAGCCCTGCCATGAGAGCCAACGTCCTGCACGTATCGCTGAGGTGTTAGTGTCCCTCATATCACCTCTAGGGCTGACCGACTGTTGTATGTGATGGTTCCCCAGCTTTTCACACCACCAGTGTGTCGCTCCACAACAAAGGCAGGATTGAAGTACTCACCTTAAGGTATCCATGCTCGAACATCACTGAAGATGATACAGTTCCAGTCCGTAGATATCCAGGTTTCTCATTCACAACATCACTGCTCCAAACACATTGCCTTGGTCAGAACGGTGTAGATGGCTGTAGTTTGTTGAAACGACTGTCCTGATTCTCACAGTTCAATGATGCACCCACTGGGTAAAATAATTGGGTGAAATGTCTTTGAGTGAGTTGTATAGGTATCTAGCAGTCAACCATCTCTCTCCAAAAGGTACAGTAAACACTATGGTAGCCACTAAGAGCTTTTTTATAGGGCAGTGGGGGAAGCACTTCTACACCCTCTTGTGGCAAGACCCAGTGTCTAATCAGACCACACCTGCATCACCATCATTTACATATCTGCATGAGACCTAACTGGGTGTAACCCTGGGTGCATTATTCTTGTCAGTGAGTGTAATCAGACACACATAGTATGTTCGAATGTAAAGACCGCCTCTTGCAGTTTGAGAGAGATGTTTAAAGCTCTCTGAATCTTATCAGCCCATGCCTTTAAGAGATCTAATTAGGATTTAATCAAGTGTCATTTGAGTTTCCAAATCTATCAACCCTCACTCACTTTGTGTCCATCCACTACCAGCAAAGACTGGACACCTCTCATCCATCTGGAGTTTCTTACCCCTGCATTTACAGCATCCTCCAAGGCTAGGAGCACCAAGGAATGGTTCAGATTCATGTAGGGGTTCAGAAATGTGTGGAAACACACCGTCCAGGGCTTCTCAGCTGAACAGTTTGAGGTCCAGATGAGAGGTAATGGATCCAGATGGGGGTGGTTTAGCTTCTCGCTTACATTAATCCTCTTCCCAGCATGCACTGCGCTTCCACGCCCCAATCTAATTAATCGGCCCCACGCTTGCTGAGCAAGCTGCCCCATTAAGACCCCCTCTTTCTCCGGGCGCCATTAGTGCCTGGACGCCGCGGCCCAGGCTGGACATTAACAACTATTTAGTTAATTAGTTGACGGTGATTTGTACACCACCGGCCAAGGCTTTAAGTGGCTGTCAGGCAGAGGGAAGGTGGCTCCAGTCGAATTGATCTCTCCCTCCCTTTGGCCCTGAGCACCAGCCCAGCACACACACACACACACACATTTCAGCATCACTACCTGGCATTACTCTCGCTCTCATGTCTGAATGCAATCAAATCCTTATAGCGATATTCCAACATCTGTCCTTCTAGAGATATTTCCATTTTTATGCACGTGGTTTCTGAAGAAACGTGGCATGAGTGAGGGTCCATAAAACTTGGGGTCACCTACTCTAGGCCAAAAATGTATGGACGCCCATTCACCCATCATTCCCATCAGGCTGGAAAGGGTTGGATGTGATGCAGCTCCAACACTAGCAGGGCCAGGTTTGATCCGGTCGCAGTGGGGATAGTGAAGAAACTATGCCACCTCCTACATCAACATCCACAGCTGAGGCGACCATGAGCAAGGCCCCTAACAACCAACTGCTCCCTGGGTACGGGGATTGCTCAGTGTGTGTGTGTGTGTGTGTGGACCCGTGTTAGCAGTGTATGCACTGTACCTTTATAGAACCCATATCAATGGGCTGCAGGTGACATTACTGTGATTATCACCATATTACTCAAATAAAAACTGTCAGTCAATAGACGCACTAGAGCTGCGTCTCAAATAGTGGCATACTCCCTACATAGTGCACATCTTGGGTAAAAAAATGAGCACCCAGACAGTAATTAGACAGTAATTTGACAGAGAAATGTGAACCTTATTGCTGACTAAAGAATATTTTCCACATTCAACACGATACGAAGAAGTAGGAACCGCTATTTAATGACTGACACTGTGCACTACGGAGGGTGTAGGGAGACATTTGCTGTGTTTGTAAGTGCTGTGAGACTCTCTCCAGCGCAGGGATAGGGGCTGTGTATGAGATAAATGTTTCCATCTTTCACATCTGTTTACATTAGTGCTGCTCTCTGAAACCAGAAAATCATTCCCAAATATGGCGCCCACATTAAAAAGCATCATGTGACACCTACACACACAGATACACACTTGCATTTGTGAATTGTGGGGACATTACATAGACTTCCATTCATATTTTAGAGACTTAAGATAAACTGTGCACAACTAATACCAGCTTAACCTTAACCTTGATATATTCCAAGTAAAGACACACACACATACACACAGTTGTCTCTGAAGCTCAAATCTCAGTCAACTTTTCCTGCAGTCTTCCAGCTGTTTAAACCTCTGCTCAAATCAGCCATCAAGCCGTCAGAGAGGAAGTCAGGCAGGATAGCAGTAATTACCCTCTGATTGGCAGCGTGGCTGCAATTAACAGGTTCCAGCTCCATTTTCTACATATTACAAACAGCAGCAGGAGAAAGGGACCCTGTGCTTTCAGCCCCCACACAACACTCTCACTCTACAGCTGAGTTAATAACAGCTTCACCCCCGTGACCTAGGGAGCTGGGGTCTCTTTCTCCATTGGGTTATCACAGAGTTGGTGCTGGCCGATTAGAAGCAATAGTCCTGAGAAATCAAGATGATAAAAGCTCTTGTTTTTGAGAAAATAACACATATGAGGTGAGGACCACATAGCTCTTTTATGCTTTATAAATGTATACAATAAAACAGCCTAGGGATAAAACTCAAGCAGAAATACAGGGGAAATGACCACAGCACAACATCACAAAATAAACACAACCACACAGAAAAACAACAACAGGGCTTTATATCTCTCTGCCCTGCACTTAGCATTGAGCATTGTGTCCTCAGGCTCATGTGCTACTGCTCTACATTGATGTTTTCTACTGATGAAAGGTTTTCAGCTGAAATTTTACAAGCTGAGTGTGTGTGTGTGTGGGTGTTGTTTTTTTTTTTTTTTTTTGGTGTGTTACATGTGAGCTATCACCAAAGCAATTTTTTAATACAGTAAGTATATTTCCAGGTATACGACATGATTCTAATTCAGATTCTGATTCAGATTCAGACCCAGAGTATGAACACAGCTCTTCTCCACAAATTCAGTCTGGACACCATGAGTTCATTGTTGGATAATGAAGGATCATTCTCCTTTATGTGTGTGTGTGTGTGTGTGTGTGTGTATGTGTGTGTGACACACTTCACCCGAGTGCCCCTAATCCCATTTCCCCATCTAAAACCATAACCTAAACAAGCCCAGCAGAGTAATCTCCCACCACACGCATCTCCCTCACCACTAGCCCACTCTCTCTCTCTCATTCAAGCATATTACAGAGAAAGAGAGAGAGAGAGAGAGAGCAAGAGAAAGAGAGAGAGAGAAAGAGAGAGAGAGAGATAGCAAGAGAGAGAGAAAGAGAGGGAGAGAGAGAGTGTGAGCGAGAGAAAGAGCGAGAGAGAGAGAGAGAGAGAGAGAGAGAGGGAGAGAGAGAGTGTGAGCGAGAGAAAGAGCGAGAGAGAGAGAGAGAGAGAGAGAGAGAGAGAGAGAGAGAAGGAGAAGAAAACAAAGAGAGTGAGAAAAAAGAGAGGAGGAAAGAGAGAATGCCATCAAATCCTTGCAGAAATGTTTCAACGTCGAGTATAAGTCCCTCCTAGAAGCTCCTATCTTTCAGTTAATTTCTCATTGGTGACCTCATCTCATTTTCATCTCGATTTTCCAGATCATTAATTATGATTGTCCAGTTTGGGTCAGCAGAGTCCTCTCCCCGGCCTCTGACATGCAGCTGACCCTCTATTTGACCTCGTTTGCATTCGTTTAATAGTGTCAAAGGCTGTGTCTGAAAAAAGCATGTTTTTCAAGCAATTAGTTAAAGGGATGCCTTTCATTTTTCAAGAGTCTCCTCAGACACACACACACGTTCACTGTTTCTTCTAGGGGTCTATAGTGTGTAAGTGACTGGGTGAGTGTGTGAAACTGTCCACAGGTGTGAGTGTGTGAGTGACTGGGTGAGTGTGTGAAACTGTCCACAGGTGTGTGTGTGTGAGTGACAGGGTGAGTGTGTGAAACTGTCCACAGGTGTGAGTGTGTGAGTGACTGGGTGAGTGTGTAACACTGTCCACAGGTGTGAGTGTGTGAGTGACTGGGTGAGTGTGTAACACTGTCCACAGGTGTGAGTGTGTGAGTGACAGGGTGAGTGTGTGAAACTGTCCACAGGTGTGAGTGTGCGAGTGACTGGGTGAGTGTGTAACACTGTCCACAGGTGTGTGTGTGAGTGACAGGGTGAGTGTGTGAAACTGTCCACAGGTGTTAGTGTGTGAGTGACTGGGTGAGTGTGTAACACTGTCCACAGGTGTGTGTGTGAGTGACAGGGTGAGTGTGTGAAACTGTCCATAGGTGTTAGTGTGTGAGTGACTGAGTGAGTGTGTAACACTGTCCACAGGTGTGTGTGTGTGTGAGTGACAGGGTGAGTGTGTAACACTGTCCACAGGTGTGTGTGTGTGTGAGTGACAGGGTGAGTGTGTGAAACTGTCCACAGGTGTAAGTGTGTGAGTGACTGGGTGAGTGTGTAACACTGTCTACAGGTGTGAGTGTGTGAGTGACAGGGTGAGTGTGTGAAACTGTCCACAGGTGTGAGTGTGCGAGTGACTGGGTGAGTGTGTTAGCTCCATAGCTTCAGATGCCAAACACGTGAAATGGTGGAAAATACTCGGATTCATTTCCATATATTTCTTTTCTTTTTTTTTTTTTTTTGGGGGGGGTGCCTCCAAATCCTGTATATATCATTTAGCCTTAACGGTGCCTTCACAGATGTGCAAGTCACATATGCCATAAGCTCTAATACCATCACAAATGTTGCCATTACGATGGCACGCTTACACCAAGTCGTCTTTAGCGTGGAGGAAGCAGCATTCATGATTTCCAAAAGTAATTTCAAATTTTGATTTTTTGAAGCTCAGAACACTTTTCCACTTTGACTTTGAGTCTATTTTAAATGAGCTCCGGCCCAGAGAAGGCGGTCCCATCTTTGCTGTTTCTAGACAATGGTTCTCCAAAGTGTTTCTGAACCCATGTAATGATTTCCTCTGGAGAAATGTGTCTGTTTTAAATTAATAGCCATCTGTGGACCTGAAGTACACATTAGCCTGTATTTTGATAAGCGGTTTTATTGCATATAATTATTTCTCCAAATTCTCTGACTCTTTTAATGATTTCATGAGCTGTTAAATATTAAATCACCTGGTTATTTATTATTTTAAGAGAAAGCCTTTACTCACACAATCTTTAACAGACTAGTGAACATCTGACCATATTTACCTCTAAAGTTTTATTTATTTATTTTTGTTTATTTATTTGTTTACTTACTTATTTTAACATTTGAAATAGTGAGTTTGTGCAATGCTCAATTAAATACAGCATCCCAACTCTTTGGAAATGGGTTTTGTACATTCAGCATTCTTTGTTATATTCATTATTCACTATTACATTCACTATTATATTCACTATTACATTCATTCATTATTGCAGCACGCAGCTGTGACCCAGAGAGTGGTTTCTGAGCTGCACGGCTGCTTGCCAGAACCTTTAACACAAATCCAGCATCCTCTCTCCATCCTCACGCTCTCTTTCTTGTCCTTGAAAATAAAACATGAGAAAAAAAACAGAGTAATTGTCATTTCTTTAAGGCGTCCCGCCTATTTCTCTCTTTTTGATCAGAGATGGGGTCCCCAAGGCCCCCTTAATGAATTCCAACTGACAGTCTGTGTAGCGCCGGCTTCAAACGGCTCTTTTGTGTGTGTGTCCATGTGGAAGCCATCATCATCTCCAAGCTTTCTTATAAAAGCGCTCATCACTTTTCCGGAATGAGAAAGTTGAACAGATTCCACCCGAGTTGGTCTCTGGATCTCCAGTGTGCAGGGCCTGATGATGGTGATACGGGGGTGAAGGTGAACATGAAAGTGACTGTGATGGTGATGGTGAGTGTGAAGTTGATGTTGATAGCGATGGTGAATGTGATAGTGAGGTTGATGGTGATGTTGAGAGTAAAGTGGGTGGTGATAGGAATGGTGATGAGGTGGTTAAGGTGAAGGTGATAGTTAATGCGATGGTGAAGCTGATAGTGAAGGTAAAAGTAAGGGTTATGTAAGGATGATGTTGATGTTGAGGGTAAAGGGGATGGTGATGGTGAAGGCGATCGTGAGGGTGATGGTGATGTTGAGTGTGAAGTTGATGGTGATAGCGATGGTGAATGTGAAAGAGAGGGTAATGGAGATGTTGAGTGTGAAGTTGATGGTGATAGCGATGGTGAATGTGATAGAGAGGGTATTGGTGATGCTGAGGGTAAAGGGGGTGGTGAAAGTGATGGTGATGAGGTGGATAAGGTTATGGTGAATGTGAAGGTGATGGTGAATGTGATAGTGAGGGTAATGGTGATGTTGACGGTAAAGGGTGTGGTGATAGTGATGGTGATGAGGTGGTTAAGGTGATGGTGATGAGGTGGTTAAGGTGATGGTGAATGTGATAGTGAGAGTAATGGTGATGATGAGGGTAAAGGGGGTGGTGATAGTGATGGTGATTAGGTGGTTAAGGTGATGGTGAATGTGAAGGTGATGGTGAATGTGATAGTGAGGGTAATGGTGATGGGGAAATAGATGCGTCTTCTGTGTGTTTGGAGGAGACACTGTGGGTGAATGAATCAGTGAATGAGTGAGTGAGTGAGTGAGCGAGTGGAAAGGGTACCATCACTCACTTTGGTACTCACTCACGCAGTCATTCTCTCACTCCAACAATCAATCAATCAATTACTCACTCACTCACTTCCACAATCAAACACTCACTCATTCACACCCTCGGTCACTGTCTCACTCAGTGACCCAAAGATTCCCTCCACTCTCCCAGTCATTAACTCACTCCTTTACTCACTTCTTTTCTCACTCACTCACATATTCCCTCCCTCACTGACACAATCACTCAAACACTCAGTTATCCCCAGAATGTACCATTCAGTGCTTCATATCATAGACACTTTGTGTCCATGTTTGTTTGTTTATTTGTGTGTTTAAGCACACAACCCTATAATGTCTAGAGTTAATTATGCAAAATAACATGAAAACATAACTAAGAAGTTTCCGGGGAGCAGTTGAGGGTTAGGTGCCTTCCTCCAGGACTCCTCAGCCGTGAATGTTGAGAGGGGAGACTGTTGCTGTTCCTTCACGCCCACCTCCCTCAATTTTCCTGCTGGTCATGGGGATCAAACCAGCGACCTTCCAGCCCCAGGCCCTCTTCTTTGGCCTTTAAGCCACGGCTGGCCTCCGCAGAATAAATCTGATCCCTGTGGAGCGTTTGTTTTCATTTCAGCTGGACACATGTTCTCCTCTGCGGTGTGTGTGTGTGTGTGTGTGTGTGTGTGTGTGTGTGTGTGTGTATTTTTTGCTCTGGTTCTCGAGGCCGGGATGGTACAGAGGTGTAATTGTTGAGGAATTCACCAGGGCAGCCCCTCATGATCAGCAGGGGGCTTGGGGTCAATTTCCTGATGCTTTCCTCTCCAAATAAACACAGACGAGCGACCCTGCGAGAAGGCGGAGGCTTCTGAACTCTCAAAGCTTCCAGCTAGTGTACACACACACACACACACACTCTCTCTCTCTCTCTCTCTCTCTCTCTCTCTCTCTCTTTCTCACACACACACACACACACACACTCACACTCACACACACACAAAGCTGCCCTTGTCTGAGATAAGCTCCTGGGCACCGGGGGGTGGGTTTGCAGAGGCACTATTTTCACAATCAGGCTCGGTTTGTTTTCTTTAGGCCTGCAGGAGTGTGTAGGGCCCGGCGGTGGGCAATCCCATGCTTTTTCTTTGGTTAGGTGGCTAGCCGGGTGGGCTCCGGATCTGTGTAGCTTTAGCTGATCAGTTTGCCTCCTCTATTACCATATTTATTTGCTCAAGTGCACCACATGCCTCCCTGCTTCCAGCCTCAAATCTAATAAGCCCCCCTTCCTTGTAGTGTTAACACTGCATCTGTACCCGGGGGCTTTGGCGCCACTGACAGCCGTTCTGGGGTAGAACCACAGTGCTCCCCTTTACATATCCCTGCATCATTTTATTCTCCTAATCTCATATGTATTTCATCCCAATGACATGTTCATATCGGTCCATGTGAAGGTCAACAACAAGCCATACATTCATGGGGGCTCCTGAGGATCCCTGTGTTGTCCTTAATCAGGATACCACGAGATTGCCTCCTGTGATGCCATAGCCGTCCATGGCCAGGACTCTGGAACTGAGTGGTTAGTGTTCTCATCCAAGTGTGTAGAGCGCCAATGAAACTGTGTTGGCATCAGGCATCAGACTGAAAAGAAGTGGTGGTTGGGTTCACTCCTCCGGCTTTGTGATGACAGAAAAGAGGGGGATATCGTATCTGCCTAGAAAAAGTCTAGTGCTTTCTTAAGCACCCCAAAGGCAAAATGAGGAATCTAGTAAAACCTTGGGTCGCTCTGAAACTGCCGCTACATTTTTACCATCCACTGAAAAAACTGTGCAGCGAATGTGTGGCTGAAATATCTCCAACTTTCTGCAGGTAATGAGAAGTGAAACAACATGGCAGGTTAGACAGGGCCAGTTTAAACGTGCTGTTGTCAGTCAGAAGCTCTTTAAACCAACTCCTTAAACACAGGCCTGGTGGAAACTAGTGGCCTTCCTTTCTCCAGCATCTGTCCTGAGTGCTCGGGGCATTTGCATGAGAAAATAACCAGAAAACAGCTGCTGAACTGATGCCAATTTATGTCCGGGTACTTTAGGTACCACCTGTCTTCTGAATCACCATAGAAAAGAGTCTAAGGTCACCGTGTCCAAAGCCAGGCATTGGCTAAAGGGGTATAAAGCCCTCAGCATTGGGCTGTAGAGCAGTGGAAATGTGTCCTGTGGAGGGACAGAGCTCCATCCAGTGCCTCTGAGTGGTGTTTGTGATTAGGAATTAAGCGTCCAGCAGTGGTCCAGTGTATAATATAAAGCCTTCTCTGAGGAGTCAATGTGGGAAACTCCATGTAAGTCCGCTATGTTGGATGACCAGGTGTTCCCAAACTTTTATACGGTGTAGTGTTTGGAGAGAGACAGGGTGGTGACGTATGAAACATGAAAACCTTGCCTTATGCAAGTTTAAATATGAGGAAAGGTAACAGCATCACTTAATACGGAGGAGGTGTACGGTGATATCCTGAAGCAGATCCCATTTCACCACTCCTCACTCCTTCACTGTTAAAGGATGCATGGTTTTAAACTTTAAAGGGGACATACTCTCCCCCTTTTCCACAAGGGGTCCTGAGTCTTAATGCTAAGTCTGTGACCTGTTTAGTTCAAAAGACCACAAGGATCAAACCCCAGATCAGCATCCTCCCCTGTCTAAACAGCTCTGTTGCGAAAGGTCTTTTTCAGCACCTGTTCCTTTAAATGATAATGAGCCGCTCACTGTTCACCCCAACCCTGAGTGCACAGAAGTGAGGAGCGAGGAGCCGAAGCTCTGGTTTTTTTTTTAGCCATTTTCGCTCGGTTCTCTTTCTTTGTGTCTGTTTTGCTGTGTTTAACCTTTGCACTCTCGCATAAACGTGGGTCCAGTGCTATGATTGGACAGACTCAGATGAGGGGGCGGGGCTATTCTAAAGTCTCCGCACTCTACGTTAAATGTAAAGTTATATTCGAATGTACCATGTTTTCAGATTTTGGCAGATTATAAGAAACAGTGGCCTTTTATCACAGTGTGTGGGTTGGTGGGCTCTGGATCCCCATATTAATGTGCAAATGCACTGAACAAGGGATTGATAACTTACAAAACTCATATTCCACCTTAAGCTAGAAAATATATATCTCAGTGCCACAGTGCATTAAAAACAATGCAAAGGGAGGGTTGGAAGGGTATAAACCCCCAGTAATTCTGCTGTGCAGAGGAACTGTGTTCTCAGGAGTGATGGAGATCCATTCCACACCTTTGAGAAGCTGCTGTGTTCTACCGACCACAGTAATGTGAGGTTGACTTCCATCAAATGGTCACAGCAATGTTTCTGCACCTAGTCTAAAGCTTTCGTAGAAAAGCAGAAGCTCTTGCTGCAGCAGCAATGAGTGTTTCCAAACTTCTGGCCATGTAGTATGTGCCCAGGGGTTAATAGTTAAGGGTTAATGTGAGCCTTCTAAAGATGCACTTGATTGCCTGACCACTTTCTCACTGCCTATTCACAGATGCTTGTTTTCTGGCTTCTGATCTGCACTCAGCAGATGAGTTTTCTGTCTGTGGTTTGCTTTGTTAGTCTTCGAGTCTATTTCTTTATTGTTTAGTCGCTCGCTTTTGTTGCTTTGGCTGGAGTCAGTGTCTAATTGGGCAGTAAATCTGAGTGAGTGAGGATCTCAGAGGTATCCAAGCAACTACTTCCCAAAACTAGGGTTGTGTTTTTGTGGGTGTTGTTACTGTTTCTGTTCAGATTTACCAAGAAACCCCATTTGCTGTTAATATGGGTTTTATTGTTTTGATTTTTTCTCTTTTGGCAATATCATTGCGGTCGAAGGGCTTTTATTGCGAAAATAGAGGCACATTTTAAGAAGACTCAATGTTAAAAGAATGTTTTCTTGCTGGGGAGTGCTCTAAAAATGATACTAAAATTTAATGAGAAGCAGTTGGGTCTTCTGCATGGCGAGAGTCGGCGACTGTCTCTAATTTCACACTTTTCCACAGATCACTTAAAGCCTCATGTCCTCGGCCAAGGAAATTCTGCAGACTCTTCCGGGATCTGTCTGCATTATATATAAGTGTGTGTGTGTGTGTGTGTGTGTGTTTACAGGCCTGGAGAAGAGGCTGACATCATTTACTTCCAAATTATTTTCAGGGTCTTGACATATAGCCCTCTGAATCTCTCCTGCTTCTCCAATCTGATCAAAAACACTCCTTTAAGTACGTATTAAAAGCAAATATGCTAATTAGCATAGCATCACTGGCAATTCACAAAAAATTATTTTGACATGATTTTCCTCAAATGTAGTTGATCAGCCTGGACATGTCTGAAGTCCAAATTTCGCACTAAACCTACAAGGCTAATGTTGCTAACAGACACTGTCTGTCAGAGAGAGTCTATAGTCACCCAAGTAGAATTTTCCTAGCCCTCAGCCCACTCAGACTATTTCCAGGTCTCAAAAAAGAGCACCAAGTAGTTTTATTACCTTAAAGTTATGCTTCAATATCATTGTGCTTCCTCACCGGGCTGTAATAGGGAGAATGGAGCCTTAGTTGTTGCTATTCCATGCTCAGCACTGCATAAACTGCACTATGTAAATTTTGGAGGAGAGTAGGGAAGGGAAGACCAATGGGCAGTTTCAGGTAATTGTGGCACCCTGATAATGTGTATGGGTTATGGGTGTAAATATTTAACAAATACACCCATAATTATGCAAATAATTAACATGTAAATATTATGTAAATATGTGCAAATGTCTCAAAAGTGGACACTGAATCTCTGACACCTCCAGGCCACTAGGTGTCAGTATAACAGAGGAAGCACTGAAGAAATACAAAACTCATCATATAATCAACCTCATGGATTTTCAGAGCTAAGCAGGTTCAGACTATAACTGGAATGGGAGACTGGGTGGCTGCTGAAAGTGGGGTTGTTGGGACCAACAGGGGGCGCTGTCCCTGTGGTCTCTGTGGATCCCATTGCCTGAGTGCAGTGACAGGAACACTGTACTGAATGAAACATCACCATCCACCGAGGTCCTGTCTCTTTGAAGTAATACAAGACCCCTGGACATTCCTGAAAAGTCTACGTCTGTCCCAGATGTCCAGCTAAATCTGGCAGTGTGGTCACTTCTGTCCTCCTCCTCATCCCCATCTTCAAAAAACCGGTTCTCTAACAGAAATATCAGATGAGACACGACGTGAGATGTTAGGTTTTGAAACATGATTCTACATAGGTGTTATTGCACGTGTTGTCGATAATCGCTTCTTCACTGAGGGCTGGAGATCGAGGCGCTTGGACCACTACTGCAGCACTATTACCATTTCCTGTTTCTGTAGAGACGGAGTCCAGAGGGAGCTCAGCAAATGGAGAGCTGGCATCCAGCAAGATCTCACGAGCCAACACACACCAAGGGGAGAGGAGAAAAAAATAATATGGCGATCCAGCAGTGAAAACAATTCCCAGCAATTCCAATGAGGCAATGTGTTTAAAGTTCTACAACCAGGGTTTTTCACTGGTGCCTGTGACGGTGTTTATGCTGGAGGTGGTGAAGTGGATTTAACTCCATTGTATTATGTAAGACTTGACCAAATGCTTTGTGTCACTGCCACCTGTTTGGAACCACTGCCAGGTCCTTTCTTAACACTGTTGCCATAATATTTACCACTGAATATTTATGTGGCATCTTCCTACAATGTTAAAAATAGCATGGCTCCACCCTCTCTGGTAGAGATGTGCAATCACATGCAACTCGTAAGATGCTATTTAAGGAAAATCTGTTACCTCTGTGAGGCTGTTATTCAGGTACCATGCCCATCCTGGTGATCCTCTTTATCCCTCAAATCAAACAGCATGATCAAATTTAATGTGGGGTGTGTTGTAGTTGGCATAAGTGACAGACATGGGTTAGGGTTCTCCTCTAAGTGTGTTTAGCTGTCTGATGTTAATGCTGAGGTGGTGAAATTAAGGTAATCCCTTGATATTATGTAAGCCTTGAGCATACACTTGGTGTGTGCTACTCTGCACACTTTGAGGAGGGAACTAACTCCTATTAACTTATAAAACACACAGGTACTGAAACCTGGGTATGATCCATGTGTGAAGGCCCAGAAAAGTAAATAAATGAATTTGACGCCAACAGATTTCTATTAGATCTTATGATGAAAATGCTAATATGGCTAACAAAAGGTTATGGTCTTTTCTTCCTCTTTATAAAAGACAGTGGAACTCGTTTGCTATCTAGACATAAAAAGCATGTGGGTTCCTGTGCTTTTAAATGCTGTGAGAGCCTCTCCAGCACAGGGAGAGGGCTTGGGTATGAGATAAGTATATTAATTTTTCATACCTGTCCCCAAACTGGTGACCACAGAAAAAACTCACATGACTGAAACCCAAGGACGGTAGTTACCCATAAATACATGACCTCATGGGGTAGTGTAGTGGATAATACCCCTAGCTCAGGTAACTGCACCATGCTACAACATTACGAACATATAAGCACAGCTCCAAACTCTGCATTGACCTACGTCCATATTGTGATTCTATTGTAAGCCGCTCTGGATAAGAACATCTGCCAAATGCCATAAATATAAATGTGTGTAACATCTGTAAAGAGCCTGAAAGTCTTCCTCAAACATGGTGTGATAGCTCTGACTTCTGGAATGAATATTTTAGGCTTGACAAGGTAATGCTCAGCAGCTCAAGGACACCACTGCATGAATGTATTTATTACTCTACTGACTCTGTAAAGCTACTCTATTGATTTTTAACAAAGGAAAAACTTATGCTGTGCAACTTCAACTAAGCTGCTCCATGTTCTGCACTTCTGATTTCGTACATCAGCTCTGCTGCTGTAATAACACCACCTGAAAGTCTGTGTGCATGTGTATGTTTCTTAGTTCTCTTAAATTTGATGACATGAAGCAATTCTTGCTTGTTTTCTGCTCTAATAGCTTGAACAAACTGAAGTGAATGCAGAGAGTAAACACTAAAAAGCAGAGAAGAACAGGATTTCGTGGCCTTATGGATGTATTATTAAAAACAACAGATGAAAGAAAGCCGCAGAGTGGAAGACAAAAGAAATGAAAGAATTTGGGGTGGGGGGGTCGGGGTTGGAGGAGTGCAGAGGGCTCAGCTGCTCTTCCAATTACAAAGAAAGAGACACAAGTGGAAGAATAGACCAGATGGAGGGAAAAATCGACACCAGAGCCGAGCTGACCGCACTGTTCAGTGATGTCAACAAGAGGGTGTCTTCTTGTGGTTTCTCTTCTCTGTGAGAAACGAAAGATCTGCAGCTTTAACGGGCCGTCATCATCAGATCCTCCGACACAACATTAACCAGAATCACTTAGCCATGTGTGGAAATGGACCAGTGTGGACATGTGCTGGAGACACAGGAGGAATAGAACGCTGAAGTCAGCTCATCCCACTGTAGCTGGAATCATGCCCTTATAAGGAATTCTAGGTCAAGGGTCTGACCCCAGTCTTCAGAGGAAAACATGCTTCCAAGCTGGAATGGTGAAGGTGGTACAAGTTCCGCCACACCTTTCCCAGCCACCACTAAAACCACACCCTGGGAGCTCAACATGCTTGGAGGAGAACACAAACTGTCCAAATCTGTTATGCTAGTTAACAGACAATATTACAGGAGCTATGTCTGAAACTGCGGCCTACTAGTTTGAAGCTCAGTGCACTATAATAACACCACAAAGCACAGTGTACATAGTGTACCCTACCTGACAAAAAAAAACCTACAAGCACCATTGTTTTTTGGTTTCAGGATCTCCAACCAACGTCTCTGAGGTGCACTGTGGCCTGGGACCCCTCAGGTGGGATGAAGGGGGCTTGCTTAAGCCTCGCTGCACTTCCAGAGCTCAAGAGGAAGAACTCAGATCCAAGTCCCGAGTCCACACAGTAGCTTGCTGGTGTGAGTGTTAATATTTGTGGAGTGTTGTGTCTTAAATATCTTCCTCAACCCTATGTGGTTCATGGTGTAGTGGTCTGTTAGTAGTAGTTTTATAGTCTCTGTAGGGCACTTTATGTAGGGAGTATGGCACTATTTGGAACAGAGTGTAATTTACTTATAGTGCCAGCCAGGAAAGAAAAAAATACTTTTTGAAAAATCCACGTTTCTTCCTCCTATTTTTTCCGTAGCAATGGAGGCGTCCATATATGTCCCTTAAGTTGTTCAAACTTTTAATTCATTCCCTACCATCCAAACCGATGTCTGGGGAAATCTCTTGCCATGAATTTGATGCAGTCCAGGATAGTGACTAGGGCCGTATTGCAGGGAACAGAGTTTGTGAAATTAGGGAATGATTTGGGATTTCTGCTGTGCACTAGTGTGTACATTACTTACTGTGGTGCTTTGTCGGCTTGTCACAGTGCACCACGTGTTTATAGACTCCGCTACAAAGTCTATTGTGGCAGAGTACTGAGATGATCTTTATAAGGCTGTGTCCCAAATCGTTGACTACCTTCACAAACCCTGCTCCATGGAGTAGTGTCTTGGAATGTAGGAAATAGTGAATTTTGCATATTGTTCGGACACAGCTAAGGTGAGCTAACACCTGTGCTCACCAGTGAGTTTTCTCCAGTGTGGTGGGTTGTCCATGTGTGATAAAGGGGGCATAGCCAATGTCTTCATTGTTTGTTTGTTTATTTCAACAAATTTAGTTCTCATTTACTTTTGATGTCAAGAAAGCACCCTCTTGTTGAGCAATTCTGACTCACGTATCCACATCACCTTTGTACACCAATCCCTGTTCTGTCCAAATGTGGCAGTCATTAGAGAGAAGCTCAGGGTGTGTCCCAAAAAGCACTATGCTCCCTACCTAGTGCACCCCGACAGTGCAATACTTAAACAATGAAAGCTGAAGCTTAAAGCTGAATATTAAACTTTTCTGATCCAACATATAATGCACTATGAGTACAGAAACTGGCATTTTATGACCTACACTGTGCACTACATAGGGTGAGATTCAGCCTTGATTTTAGTCATCATTTATAAGACGGTATCACCAATCATTCACTAACTTCACAAACCCTGCTCCCTGTAATAGTGAACTAGTCACTGAGAGGTTTGAACACAGGGAACAGTGAAAAGGGTACATTTCTTGGACACAGCAAAGGTAAGCTAACAAATAACCTCACTCAAATACCCACCACACACCACTGAGCTTTGGCTGTAGGCTGTAGTGGAGTACAGTGTGAGGAGCTGGTGTTGTTATTTACAGAGTGTATAGCATCATGTTACTATGAAAACTAAGTGTAAGCAGTAAAGTCATGCTTTTACTCTAAATACACACCGTCTGCCAGTGGGATATTGCTCCCGACTGTTCCCCCGTCAGTTGCGACTGCTACCGTTCATTCATTTTTGCCACGTAAGCACTTTCTTCGGAGGACCGCTGTAATGGAAAGAGATACGGAGGGGCCTGCTCCAGAGTTTTAAAAATGCACCAGGCTTGGCTCAGGCAAACATAAATGTGTGTGCTTGCTTGTGTGAAGCTGTCTGCACATCCTTCAAAGTGTACACACAAGCACACACACACACAAACCAACACACAATTAATGCCAGATCCCACTGAGCGGTGGCACAGAGGTCAGTGGATGACCCCTGCCAGGTCCAGATGTGGTTGAATCAGGCCAAATGAGTCGACCTCTGAGGCCAGAACCCGACTGTTAAACCCGTCCCTCTATGATAAGTAACCGTGAAACCAAAATGGCTGGTTTCCTTTATCCTTTATTCCACATGAACAACAAAGCTTTCAGAGCCACACTGAGAGCTGGAGACCAAGTCCCGCTGCAGCCTCTCCCTGCTTTTAACAGCGGTCTGTAGAATGCACCATATGTCCAAACATTTTCAGACATTTATCCAACATTTTTTCAGAACTGGTAAGTGTATAGGGAGTTGGGGTGTCTTTCTTTGCTGCAGCAATAGCTTCTTCACTTCTGGCACCGTTGCTGTGAGGATCTGAAGGCGTCCATTATTGTTTTTGCACCAAAAGGACTTTGGTTCTTGACCCGGTTCTGTTCCAGATTCCAGATTCTTGGAGCCTTGGTGCTCTCCAGCAAACAGACCCACGTTTCCTTCAGTTCAGATGAGAACCAAATATACGCCTTCAGCGGAGGGCACTGTGAGGTCACTCCAGTTCCAGAACCGTAGATAAACAGACAGAGTCATGACAGGGTTATTCTTTATTCATTGTTTACTGCAGGTTCAGGTCAGAGTGTGTAAATGAAGCAGAGTTCTGAGGTGAAGAATATTAACCAACACAGCCCCAGAAAACACACAAATGGAGAACGTTCATATTTTATTTCTATAATGCGCTTTAAAGAACCCATCAAACTCCACAATAGCACTTTATTTGAGGCTCTGAGCTCTTTCTTTAGCTTCTTAAGCACAACACATCCACAGATGATGTAACGGTTTGGGCTCTTCATGGGTTCGAGAAAAAATTTAAGTTGGTTAGGGAATGTTTCAGTTCTTCGTTGGTGGAAAAGTCTTACATTATGTCACGTGCTGGTATGAAGGGAGGTCAAAGAGCAATGAACAGGGAGGAGGTAATCGCAGGAGACTTAATACAAAAAGGGAACTAAACAGAGAGACAAGGGATCTAGACAAAGACTACTAAACTCACTTAGCAAGACCAACTCATAGAACAAAAACAATACAAAGATCTTGAAACAAAAACAAAGAACACTAAACAAGGCTAGACACTAAACACAAAGGGACTAATACTAAACAAGACTAAAAACAGAGAAAGTAAACAAGCACAAAACAGAACAGGCTAAACACAAAACAGAGACTAAACTATAAACAACAAGGCTAAACACAAAGGCTAGGACATTATACACATGGGCTAAACACAAGGGCTAAACACTGAACACTGGGCTAAACACTAAACAAGAACAGATCTAAAGGGGCAAGACACTAAACCATAAGATCAACATCAAACAAGGCTAAATAGGAAGGCTAAAAAGCAGAACACAAACTAAACAAAACACAAAAACTTAGCATCTTCCACAAATATACATGCAATCACAATGTCCCACAACCAGGAAACACTGACATGGACTATAAAAAGACTACACAAACAAGAAACACCTGGGACAGATAACGAGGGGGCAGGAACACAAAGGAGGCACAAGAGGGAGGAGCAAAGGTGGAGACAAATGAGACAGACAGCAGGAACACACTAGACCGGGCTATACATGACACATTAAGCATCAGTGAGGTCAGATGCTGATGTTGGATGGTTAGTTCTGGATCACCAACACTACTCCTACCCTGGCTCATCCCAGAAATAGTGGATGGAGCTTGAGAACTCAGTCCCGCCACTCCACCACTCCCCATTCTTCACCTGGGGGACTTTTACCCTGCTTGACACTGAGCAAGTCAGAATCCTCAGTGTAGTCAACTTCACAAAGAACTGTTCTCGTGCCGTTACTTGCTCTTCTTTGGTGGTCTGGAAGTGTTTTGTAGTGTTTCACAGTGGTTAGCTACAACTGTTGTGATTTTGTGTCTGGCAGGAACAGGGTTTTGAATAGTATTTCATGTGCACTCTTTTGTAAATATGTCGTAGGAGCTGTTCCCTGGAGTGATGCAGTTCTGTCCAATATCTTTGCAATGAGTCAGTGTGGTGTTTTGAAGAATTCTCAGTATCAGTATCAGACCTCAGTGATGGTTGTGCGGCTAGACGCCATCAAATGCTTGCAGCAGTGTTCCTACATCTAGGATGGATCTGTACGAGTCAGGAAAGTGGGTGTAGCCACTGGGAGACCCGTCTGAGCACCTAGTGTATGCGCAAAGATACGAGCTGGCACTATTCGAGTTGAATTAAGAACTTGTTCAAGTCCAGCTGGGAAGTTATGAGCTTTAGAACCTTTAGTTCTTGGACAGGCTCGGCCCAGCACATCAAAACTACCTTAAAATCCGAGCGCTCAGACTTCTGAACCCCTTTGAACTCCACTTTATAAATTAATGATATTTTCGCCTGCTGGGAAGCAGAAGGGAGACACGCTGGCCAAAGATTTCCAGCGATTTCTTAAGCTCTTCTGTTGAAATGGAGCAAGGCTGTGTTTTTCCCTCTCGTGTAAAAACACATCTCACACCAGTCTGGCCCTATGCTGCTTCAGACATTCCACAACAACACCACCAAAAAAAACCTGGACAAAGCGTTCTGCTCGGCTGTCCAACAGCTCTTACCTGCGTCCAAGCTCTAGATCCGCAGTCCAGCAGCTCTCTGGCAAAACACACAAAGGTGGAAAGCTAGCTTAGGTCATCTGTGTTCTTCTTTCTTCCTCCTCTCTTTGTTTGTCTCTTTTTCTCTTTTCTGTACTCAGATCAGATGTCTGGCTGAAGATACACAAGGTCATTGCCGTGTTAATGCTGAGTCAAATGTCAGAGAGTTCATAATCATTTAATGTTTCGCGGAAGCTTACTGTTACTGCATATGGGATTCACTGCATGGTACTCGACTCGACTCGACTCTATGTTTGGTCCCTGGTGCCTTTTCCACAAAATACCATCTCTAATGGGAAGAGCAGACTTTGGAAACCACAACAACAACAACAAAAAACAGCTCTGTGGTCATCCAGACAGTGAATAGTAACTTACAGACGAGTTAAACTTCACCCACATATACGCTACAGTCGGCTTCGTACTCAAACTCACCATTCCACCTTAAAAGGTGCAAAGATTGTGAACGAACACAAACAGGAGTGGGATCTGTTTTGTTTTGAGAAATCCAGGGTCAACTATGTTGCCTTTAATGGTTTACAATCTATTTAATACAACTATTTTAACCCCTTTATAACCCTTTATAAGAGTAGTGTTATTCTGAAGTGGGACAGAGTGCTGTTTATGATCCAGAACTAATCACACAACATCAACGTTAACGTTTGTGAGCAGTTGAAGTGTCAGGGAGGAAAGCTTGGGTTTGGGGGAGTGAAGGAAAAGTGCTGTCTTCTCCCTCAGCATCCACGGCTGTCCCTCAGCCACTCCCTGGGTACTGTGTGTGGATGGGTGTGCCAAATGCATGGGCATTATACTACGCTCCAAGTTCACTACTCATTAAAGTTTATGCTGTAGACACTTTTACTGCAGCAAAGAGGAGACACACACACTTCTTCTTGTTCTTCTTCGTCTTTTGGCTGCTCTCATCCGGGGTCCTCACAGTGGACCAACCGTGATCTGCACACCAATCTGGCACACACACACACACACACACACACATGCTTCTGATACCCTAAAATTGAAAGAAATGGATGAGCAAGTGTCCACAAACCTTTGGCCAAAAGAGAAAGCGCGTCCTCAGCTTGGGTTTATTTAAATCCCCTTTTCATCTACAGAGCTGAAGCTTCTAAAGCAGCCTGTCACAAACGTTCAGCTTTCATATTCATGATCTGCACATTTCATATCAATATTAATGATAAAAACTTGTGTTTATCAGCGCTGGGGTCTCCGTCCAGAGCTAGAAATAGATGAAGAGAGGGTTCTAACTTTTTAATGGTGATGGCTTTCCATTGAGTGCTAATGCTTTCCAGTGGACCACACACTTGGGCTTCCACATGCTTTTGGACTCTAGCTGCAGTCATTCCCTCCAAAAATTGTGGCTGGATGCAATCAAATCCTCAATAAGTTCCCACATCTAATGTTAACCCCTTAGTGTCACTGCTGCACCAAGCCAACAGCCTCCTCTTGTGTCCACTGATGAAGGACTAGATGGCGAACAACACAGAGTGTGCAGAGACAGATGAGCTACGCAGCGGACACTGAGTTTAAAAAACTCCAGCAGCAACTGCTGTGTCTGATCCGTGTCACTGCAGCACTGAGAGTGATCCACCGCCCAAATCAAACCTGCTCTGCGTGGGGTGCAGGTGAAAGAGGGCTTTAAAAAGTATGCAGAGCAACATATGGATGGCAGTGTGTAATTTTGGAACTATAAAGTGCTCCTGTGTGGTCAGTGGAGCTGAGAGAATTGACAGTGAGTGTAAATACAAGAAGGTGACTTTAATGTATTGGCTGATTGGTATTTACACTTGAGAAGAATTATTTCAGTCTGAATGCTATCCATCTCTCTCTCTCTCTCTCTCTCTCTCTCTCTCTCTCTCTCTCTCTCTCTCTCTCTCTCTCTCTCTCTCTCTCTCTCTCTCGCTCACACACCAAATTCAGTGGTTCCAAAGCCCTCGAGCCCCTGGCCCTTTTCCTCCGTCTCCTCCAGCGGCGCTCACTTCTCACTCTGTTCCAACACAAACAGCAGCCTATACTAAAACAACACTGGCTCCAATAAAGACTCACATTTTTCTCCCAGACGCCTCAACAGTGCGTACATGCACACTCCTGCCTCTGTTCTCTCTCTCTCTCTCTCTCTCTCTCTCTCTCTCTCTCTCTCTCTCTGTCTCTCTTTCTCTCTGTCTCTCTCTCTCTCTCTCTCTCTCTCTCTCTCTCTCTCAAAATCTCTCTCTTTCTCTATCTCTCTCAGTCTCTCTGTCTCTGTCTCTCTCTCACTCTCTCTCTTTCTCTCTTTCGCTCACTCTCTTTCTGTCTCGCTCACTGTCTCTCTCTCTCTCTCTCTCTCTCTGTTTGTCTGTCTCTTATTCTCTCTCTCTCTCTCTCTGTGTCTCTATTTTTCTCTCTCTGTCTATCTCTCTCAAAGTCTCTCTGTTTCTCTCTCCCTCTCTCGCTCACTGTCTCTCTCTCTCTGTCTCTCTCTCTTTCTCTCTCTCTCTCTCTCTCTCTCTCTCTCTCTCTCTCTCTCTGTCTCTCTTTCTCTCTGTCTCTCTCTCTCTCTCTCTCTCTCTCAAAATCTCTCTCTTTCTCTATCTCTCTCAGTCTCTCTGTCTCTGTCTCTCTCTCTCTCTCTCTTTCTCTCTTTCGCTCACTCTCTTTCTGTCTCGCTCACTGTCTCTCTCTCTCTCTCTCTCTCTCTGTTTGTCTGTCTCTTATTCTCTCTCTCTCTCTCTCTCTCTCTCTGTGTCTCTATTTTTCTCTCTCTGTCTATCTCTCTCAAAGTCTCTCTGTTTCTCTCTCCCTCTCTCGCTCACTGTCTCTCTCTCTCTCTGTCTGTCTCTCTCTCTCTCTCTCTCTGAAAAAGCCTTGGGGGAAGGATGGATGGTCAAGGGTTATTCAATCCAGCCTGGGCTGTAAAATTAGTTTCAGAGCAGTGAGAAGTCTGGCTCTCATGAAACATGGCATACATGCAGGCTCTCTCTCTCTCTCTCTCTCTCTCTCTCTCTCTCTCTCTCTCTCTCTCTCTCTCTCTCTCTGTGTGTGTGTGTGTGTGTGTCTTCTGAGAAATTTGAAACCGAACAATTTGGGCCCTCAACATCACAGACTGCTGCATTTCAGTAAGTACTTTGTTTTAAATTCTTCTTTAAAGTCAGCGTATGTCAAAGAATACGTTCAGTTTTCTACTGTCCATCTGTATCTGCACATTCATCCAATCACACAGTGTCCATAAACACACACACACACACAGAATGCAGGATGCAGTAAGCTATGTTGGTTATCAAAGTGTTGTGAGACCATGCCTGTTGGTCCAGATGGTTTTTAATATCCACTTTTGAGGAAGTGTGAGTTTGTGTGAAGTGTCTGAGGCTCAGTCGAGTTATAGCACCACCTTGTGGAGTACGCTCTTAATGTGAGTAAAGATGAACAGGAGTCAGTGAGTAAGTGAATGAGTATGTGAGTGAGTGAAGGGTGAGTGAAATTATTTGTGAACCAATTAGTGAGAGAGTGGGTAGGTGAGCCAGTGATAATGTTAGGAATGAATGAGTGAATATGAATGAGTGAGTGAGTGAAAATGAGTTTGCAAAATTGTGAGTGAGTGTATGAGCGAGTATATGAACTAGTGAGTGAGTTGGTGGTTTGGTGAGTTATTATGTCTCTAAATGAGGAATGACTGAGTGAATATGAATGAGTGAGTGAGTAAGTGATTAAGTGAATAAGTAAATGATCAACTAAGTGAGAACGAGTTAGTATTTTCATTAGGAGTGAGTGAGTGTGTGAGTATATGAGTGAGTGAGTGAGTGAGTGAGTGAGTGAATAAGTAAATGATCGACTAAGTGAGAAAGAGTTAGTATTTTCATTAGAAGTGAGTGAGTGAGTGAGTATATGAGTGAGTGAGTGAGTGATTAAGTGAACGAGTAAATGATTGACTGATTGAGAACGAGTTAGTATTTTCATTAGAAGTAAGTGAGTGTGTGAGTATATGAGTGAGTGAGTGTGTGAGTATATGAGTGAGTGAGTGAGTGAGTGAGTGAGTGAGTGAGTATGTGTTGCCAGTGTTGTCTGGCATAAGTGATCTGGGCAGTTAGTGTTCTCCTCCAAGCGTGTTGAGCTCTGCAGTGCTTTTGTGTTAGCAGCCTTCGGATAAGATGAGGCTTCTCTCCTCCCGCCCAGGCTGGGGACATTGTTAGTGATCCTAGCTAACGAGGGGATTGGTGTCAGGGTGAAACCTCTTGGAAACCTGTGACCCAAACTGCGTGTGAAGTATGAGGCAGCGAGAGCGGTCAGTTCGGGGATAAACTGATGATGAACTGGAGATCGGCACTCAGACTCGTCTCAATCTGTGGGTCTGTGGGTTAATGGTGGGGCAGGGGGGAGGTTGGGGGGTTGATGGGGACACGGCCAAGGCTGACTGAGACTTTTATAAACACAGGACTTTTATGCTTTCGCTGGAGAAAATAAGAAACACTGAGGTCATGCTGTTAGCATGCTGCTAGCTGCTTAGCAACAAAACAGAAACAAAGTCATTAGCTTAAAAGGATACAGTGACTTTTAGAAAAAGAATCTTTTTAACTCAGTCACGGCAGTCAACACACAAAGACACACACATATACATGTATGCATATACACAGTCTTGTGCAAATTGTGGGGACATTACCTAGATTTCCATTCATTTTGTTGAGACCATTACAGTTTCCATAAGTACTTCTAGCTTAAACTTAACCCTAAAACATTAACATGTAATCATTACATTGTGGGAACCCACGGTGTTAGTACATCAACACCTTTAGTCCTCACAATGTTATATTAGAAACAGACACAACTACATACACACACTAGTGAGAAATCTCTACACACACACACACACACAGAGCAATGCCATAGCGCGCAGGGAGCAGTTGCTGGTTAGGTTCTTTTGTTCAAAGGTACTTCAGCAGTAGATGTTGAGGGAGGAGACAGTGCTGTTCCTTCATTCCTCCGCTCACTATTTTTACTCTCCTGTCCTTCCCTCTCTCTCTCTCTCTCTCTCTCTCTCTCTACTGAACTAACCACACTATCCTCACCCTCACGTCCATCTCACTCCTTCTAGTGAACAGACCATACAGGGTAAATTATTCCGTTTTGTCTCACTGTATTTTTGTCTCAGTGTGTCTGCATGGGTTTCTTCCGGGTGACTGTCTGTGAGAAGTGTGGTGTGTTCTCCCTGTGTCTGCGTGGGTTTCCTCCGGGTGACTGTCTGTGAGGAGTGTGGTGTGTTCTCTCTGTGTCTGCATGGGTTTCCTCCGGGTGCTCCGGTTTCCTCCCACAGTCCAAAAACACACGTTGGTTGGTGGATTGGTGACTCAAAAGTGTCCGTAGGTGTGAGTGGGTGAGTGAATGTGTGTGTTGCCCTGTGAAGGACTGGCGCCCCCTCCAGGGTGTATTCCCGCCTTGCGCCCAATGATTCCAGGTAAGCTCTGGACCCACCGCGACCCTGAGCTGGATAAGGGTTACAGATAATAAATGAATGAATGAATAATTACAAATTTCTCACAGATTAGGATAGAATCATCACATGATCAATGTCTGGAACAAAGCTTTGAAACACACTCTAACACTTGGCTTTAAACCAAACAAAAATCACTTCCTCAGCGTTTGCCTGCACTGTGATTACTCTGCTCATAGAAGGGGAAATACATTCAAGGAAAGACCCATCTCCTGTGGTCAGAGCAGTGTCTCTATCTCCAGGTCAGGAGCCCTTAGAGTGCACAACTGGCCTCAATATGGATCCCACGATGTTGTATAACAGGGAGAAAAAGACAGTAATCTCTGTTAGCCATATTAGCATGTTCATCAGAGGATTGAATGGAAAACTAACCAGACATCAGTGTGTTTATCTGCTCTTCTGTCTGAGTCTGTTTGAGTTATTCATACACAGATCATACACAAGCGTCAGTGATTGTTTTATTTCACTCATGTTCTGTTTTAATTTGTAAAAGACTACAGACTAAAGACACAGTGCACTTATTCATCCATGCGATCTGATCCCACTGTCACTCTGAGAGTGGAAGAAATTCCTGGAGGATAATGTTTTATCAGCTGTTTGCCTCTTATTTGTAAAAAAATATACGTGTTCATAAAGTTTAATAAAGGAAGTCTCTTGCAGATAAAAGATTCAAGGATCCATACTTGATTTTTTTTTTCATTTTAAAGCATAAATGAAGACTAAAAGTGTTGAAAGAAATGATATAACTATTTAAACATCACATTTTTAATGTTATATGTTTAAGTAATGAGTAGGTCCCCATTACGGCGTTTGCTCTGCACAGTGACATCACCTGCAACTCATGGATGGAGCCCCTCAGCACAGAACTTAAATAATAGAGGCCAGTTTTATGGTTCAGGGGTTTCTTACTGTAACTGTATCTATCAGCCATCCGCCCGTGATCTGTAGATTTCAGCATCACAAAGCTCCAACATAAACCCATCCACTGTTCCAGTTTGAGGGGGAGCTTCACGTCTGGAAGCTGTACGTTTCCCGGCGTGTTTCTATCCCGGTGTGGCGCACTCCTGCTAGACCAATAAAACTCGGGGCGTTTATGCTTAATGACAGCTAGCACATTTCACTCGTGTCGGAAAAACATATTTGCATTTCCAACGCGGGTTGTTTACTTTCAAAGCTCGCAGGTGATTGGTTGCTTGCCCACAGCACTTCTCGCAAACCCTCATAGGGGAATATATATGTAAGCAATCTCTCGACAGTGTGTGTGTGTGTGTGTGTGTGGGGGGGGGGGATTTCTTAGACACTCCTCTATGTCGACTCTCTCAGGGTGTGTGTGCGACAAGGCCGCGGGGGGATGCTAAAATGCAGATGAGCCGTGGCAAAATTGAAATGTATACGGTATTATCCAACCACACCCCCCCCCCCCCCCCGATAAATGATGAAGCCAGCCTCTGATAAATAATAGATGGGACGTCAAATATTCATAACACCCGCCAACACAGGAACGGGCCACTGCTCACTTCCCTATGCTTTAATATAAATAATAAAACAATGCTGCTGCAAACTCCCAGCAGTCCAATTAATGCTGCCCAAGGAGAGGCGCTGGCAGCAGAGTGATGTGTGTGTGTTTGTGTGTGGTGTGTGTGTGTTCCTACAGCATCAAGACCAAGAAAATAGTGTTTTTACTTGCTTCATATTTTTATAATCTGAAATGGCAGAACAATATTTTCTGGTTCAGATGGTGATAATAAAAACAGTTATAAAAATAACAACAGCATAATAATATTAATAATATATTAATCAGGCTTAAGGAGGTTTATAGATTAAGAGGACAACACACATTATAGATAATAGATAGATAGATAGATAGATAGATAGACGAATATACTGTCATTTTAATGTGTGTGTGTGTGTCTTACAATAACAAGACCAATAGTGTTTTATATGCTACATTTTTAATTGTAAAATGGCAGAACAATATCTTCTTGTTCATATAGTGACAATAATAATAATAATAATAATAATAATAATAATAATAATAATAATGATAGTAATGCTAAAAACATATTAAAATAACAAAAATTAACAGCAAGCACTTAAATGTGTGCGTGTGCATATTTATATATTGTCACCAGAGTGACACAGTTCTGCACATTTTAATGCAAAACGTGCATGCCCGTGGGTGTGTGTGTGTGTGCTGCATACAGCAGCAAGAGAGAGTGGGTTGATTACGCTGCTCCTGGGCATGCGTATACACACACACACACACACACACATACACACACACCACTTGTTCATGCAATACACACACACACGTGCCACCCACACATGAACAAGTGACGGAAACATCCATCGTTCACACGCATGCCAGCGAGCAAATGCAAACCCGTGCTAGCACACACACACACACACACAACACACACACACACAGAGAGAGAGAAGTGACGTGTGTCAGACATTCTTCACATGGACGGGTTCACTCCTCAGAGATGTATGGCTTTAATTTGTCTGTGTGGGATCTGAAGTTTACCCTCTTTGTGATAGGTGACAAATATATCACACACACACACACACACACACGTCCAATTAATTGGACTTTCAAACCGACTTGGTGTGTGAATACATTCAAATAAATCTCTCTCCATCACTGTTCACTGTTTTCTGTTGAACCCTTGAGGGTGTGTATAATCAAACGCATTCTCTCTCTCTCTCTCTCTCTCTCTTTCTCCTCTCTCTCTCTCTCTCTCTCTCTATCTCTCTCTCTCTCTCTCTCTCTCTGTGTGTGTGTGTCTGTAAGATGCCCTGCCCCTGCCCCCTTCTCCCCCATCACTGGGCAGCTGCGGGACTGTGTGGGTGTCTGCTGGTTAGAGTTCTCCTCCAAGCGTGCTGGGCTCAAATGACATCAGAAAACAAACGTTTGTCTCAGATATCGCACTCTGATGTCAGTAATGTCATGTGACTGCGGGAGACCAAAGATAACCACAACTGATGACAGCATGAATGTCTCAGACAGCTCTGTAGATTAAATATGTGGATATATAGGCTGCCACTCAACTGTAGGTGTGAGTGTGTGTGACAGGGTGACTGTGTGGAAATTGTCCACAGGTGTGAGTGTGTGAGTGACTGGGTGAGTGTGTGGAATGAGTCTTAGAGTGACCGTGTGAGTGTGTGAATCTGTCCACCGATGTGAGTGTGTGAGTGACAGGGTGACTGTGTGGAAACTGTCCACAGGTATGTATGTGTGTGAGTGACTGGGTGAATGTCTGATTGACTGGGTGAATGTGTGAGTGACTGGGTGAGTGACTGTACAGGATTGGGCCTGTCTTTCCCTGATGTGGATCACATGACTCATTGGCAGGTTCTAACGACTAGAGAAACTCTGACTGTAACTTTGTGGATATCGCCTCATTTCAACAAATAAAAGAAATGTTTAACAGTCTTCTCTCTCTCTCTCTCTCTCTCTCTCTCTCTCTCTGTGTGTGTGTGTGTGTGTGTGTGTGTGTGTGTGTGTGTGTGTGTGTGCAGAGCCCAGGTTGAAGAGTGTGTATAATTCCAGGAGGACGGGGACGGGAGTGAAGTGGCGGTGTTGTGACTGATGTGAAGAGTGAAAGGCTGATTTCATAAACAAACAGAGTGTGTGAATTGTAAATGCCTGCATTTTGCATATCTCTGTTTATGTTTTTGTTTACGGGGTGATATTTCATGTCTGGTTTCCGTTGCAGTCGCTCTTTTGTTTGCGTGGATGTGGAACCTTTATTCTGTTGTTTGTTTCTGTCTTCGTTGTCTTCCTCTGGCTCTGTCTTTTCCCCGTGCGGCGAAACTGAGAAACCAATCTAAAATCCATGAGAACGCCCCACAACATTTTTACCTACCCCACCCCCCTTCTCTTTCAGTGTGTGTGTGTGTGTGTGTGTGGGTGCAGAAATTGGATGAGATTTGGTGTTTAGCGTGGCAGCTGCTCTGGCCGATATGAATTGCGATTTCCCTCCTCCAGCCCAGAGAGGTCACGACCCCGCATCTTGACGGACTGCACCCGCCTATTGAGGAGAGCTTTACTCCATTAAACAACAGCCAATCAGAGAGAGAGAGAGAGAGAGAGAGAGAGAGAGAGAGAGAGAGAGAGAGAGAGAGAGAGAGAGAGAGAGAAAGAAAGGGGGGGGTGTAAGAGTTGAGAGGAAAGAGGGATGCAGAGAGAGACATGGAGAGAGAATGAGAGACATCAAGGGTAAAGAGAGAGGAAGGGAAATGGAGTTTGAGAGGGAAAAGGGAGATAGAGAGAGAGAGAGAGAGAGAGGGCAATGACATTCAATACAATCTCACTACAGTAACATACGCTAAAGTTGTAAGAAGGCTGCGTCCCAGTTGTGTACTACACACTAACACTACACTGTTTATACTATGCATCATCCTAAAAAGGGTGATTTCGATGGGCAAGTGCACTAAATATTAGCATACTACACTCTTTGCTTACAAATAAGACATGGTGAATGGTTGCTATGACAACGCACACAATACCAAGCTGCAGCTGTAATGCCCTCTGCCATTTGTTTCAAAGTCTGAAACTGTGTAGTGCACAGTGTAGGTCACAAAATAACTAAAACAGTGCATTGTATGTCAGATAATGAAAATGTTCATGCCCCTCAGTCTAATATTTAGTGCACTTTCTGAGTGCAGTAGTATTAGTCTTATAATCTGTGAAGTGTAGTATGTAGGAAATAGGGCACTATTTGGGACAGAGCCAAAATGGACTGTCCTCCTCCCTCAATCCACAACTGAAGTGCCCTTGTGCAAAGAAGGGATGGCTGTCCGCCGCTCTGGGCCCTAGTGTGTGTGTGTGTGTGTGTGTGTGTGTGTGTGTGTGTGTGTGTGTGTGTGTCTGTGTGAGTGTGTGTGAGTGTGTGTGTGTGTGTGTTCCCTGCCACAGATGGGTTAAATGTTGAAGACACATTTCACTGTATATTGTATAAAGACAAATAATTCCGCATTTCAATTTAATATTTTTTTTTTTTTTATTATTATTTCAAGTTCCAGATGTGAGAAGCTCCTCCCTTTCTGTTTCCTGTTGGATTGTGGGAAAATAGTTTCCATCATTACCGCACTCAGCAATCCACTGGTCCTAAGTGTGCACTGTGGATTTTTAGTACACTCAAACTTGTACTAAATCTATTTGACACACTACACACTCAAACACTAGTTAGAATCAGTATTAAATAAACAGTTGGTCCCATAACTGAACTGGGCAGCTAGTGTTCTCATGCAAGTGTGTAGAGCTCCAGTGAGCTGTGTCAGACTGTGTGAATGATCATTTTGGTTCTCAAAGCAGTTCTGCACACACACACACACACACATACATACAGTGCAGTACAGTGCGGATCTCTAGATAGAAAAGGGGCATGCAATTCAATCCGAGACCTGTTTAACAAAGGGTTAATGATTGGCTGACCCCCACAGTCCGTCTGGTGTCCATATCTTCATTACTGAGGAAGGCAAAGCAATTATGCTGCGTTATTGATCCTCATCCACTTCTATTACTGACCGCACATGTCCCATCCGGGCTGGTGGACAGTGTGTGTGTGTGTGTGTGTGTGTGTGTGTAACAGATGACTGCAGTGTATGGATGGAGCGTGTGGCTTTTTATTGCTTTCTAAAAAATTCATAACCAACTCTGACATTTTTGCTGAGGAGCTCATTCTTTTCCTCCCTCTCTCTCTCTTCGTCCCTCCCTCCCTCCCTCTCTCTCTCTCTCTCTCTCTCTCTCTCTCTCTCTCTCTCTCTCCCTCCCTCTCTCTCTCTCCCTATCTCCCTCTGATTCTTTATGGTTCTCTTCTTTCAAGTGGCAGACACGTTAGGAATCAAATGGGAAAGGAGGATTGATCACTGCTCGCAGCCGGTGTGAAGTGAAAGGGAATTTTTTAAGAGGAAGATGCACGCGAGGAGAGATTCAGAGCACACACACACACACACACACACACACACACACACACTACATGGTCAACAGTTTCTGGACACCTGCTTATCCAGCGTTTCTCCAGGAGTCGATAGAAAGGTTGTCCCCCCTGCTTTTTGCTGCAGTAACAGCGTCTTATCGTCTGAGAAAGTGATACAGTAGATGTTGTACATTGCTGTGAGAATTTGATGGCATGGTTTCTGGCACGCCAGCTCATTCTGAAAGCAGCCCATGTGCAGCTGCTCATTTCACTTACTTTATTGTATATTATTATAAATAATATAATAAAAAAACACAGGCAATTATTATTTTTTTAATTAAATGATCAATAATTACCTCTACAGACTTCAGTCCAGTTAATCACACTCTCTCTCTCTCTCTCTCTCTCTCTCACACACACACACACACACACACACAGACACACACACACACACACACATACACACACACAGCCTGTGGGTACTGGAGTCATGTGAGGCCTATGCTTATCATTTGATGAAGGGGTGATGCAGGGATGGGGTCAGAGGTCAGAGGAGGATGCAGGAGAATGAAGGTCCGGACACAAGCCCGGAGGCTTCATTTATTCTTCTCTTCCTCCTCCTCTCTATTCCTCCTTTCATCTCTCTCCCTCTTTACCTCTGTCCCCTCACACAGCAGCGCTCTGATCTTCATCCCTCCCTTCACTTCTAATCACCCCTTCATTTTGATCTCCACACTTCTCGTCTCTTCTGTTTTATTCTCCACACTTCTTTTCTCTCCTTTTCTCAGTTATATTTTCTTCTCTTCTCTTCTCTTCTCTTCTCTTCTCTTCTCTTCTCTTCTCTTCCCATGTCTCTTCTCTTCCCATGTCTCTTCTCTTTTCTTCTCTTCTCCTCATGTCTCCTCACTTCTCTCCTCTTCCCTCCATCCATCAGAGATAGATGAGGTTTCTGAATGAAGGGATTATTAATGGTGTTCTGTGATGCAAAATAAGGAAGGAGTGTGACACAGTGACTGGACAATCCATCAGATGAAGGCTCTTGCCACCCTGTGTGTGTGTGTGTGTGTGTGTGTGTGTGTGTGTGTGTGTGTGTGTGTTAAATTCTCATTCATGAGCCTTAATATAGTAGAGCTTTGAGAGGCCAGTGAGTGATAGTTTGCTTGAGTCCATTCAGAACCGCGTTCATATCCATGACATCAGAAGTTTAAACATGTCTGTGAGGATTTGATGGCATTTAGCCACAAAAACATTAGTGAGATCAGGTCCTGATGTTGGGTGATTACTTCTGGATCACAAACCCCACTCCCACTCATGCCAAATGTACGGGACGTAGCATCATTCCTTCAGAAAACACAGATCCCCTGCTCCAACTACTGACATTGAGCTTAGGCTCATGTGGAGGCAGCTGCTCATACGGAGCGTTTCCTAGTATTTCCTGCTAGTCTGTGGAAACCGTAGAAACAGTCCCATGTGAAAATGCTGGGGCTGGTGGTGTATAGTGAAGCTCCATGTCCAGTAAGCAGCTATATGCTTTTGTTTGTAATATTTTGTAGGTTTAAGGATGTACTATTAAAGTACGAAGTAGGATACGCGCGTCTGGAATATGTCTCCAGGCTAAATTCTTGAATATTTACACACGTAATTCAAGGCTACACACACACACACACACTGGCAGAGTCTTGGGCATCATGTAGAAATCCCATTATTCCAGCTCCAAGAAAAACAAACATAGTTAATATGTTTCGCCACTGGACGCCTATTAATTCATTAAATAAACCAGCTCAGCGTCCATTAATTATTTATGAACCAGCAATTTGGGTGACCACCCCCTTCCTCGTTTAATTTGATTTCAGAGCCCCCCGCAGCGACAAAGACAGAGGTTACAGAGGACGCGAGAAGGTAAAAGAAAAAAAAAACTGAAGAAATTAATTGGGAATTGATTTTAAACGCCATGCCAAGCCTCCACATGATCCTTTCTTAAAATACCATCAAGATACTCATCGCTTCGTTGTCTCTACACTCATCAGCTCCACCGAGCACACAGGAGCGCTTTGTAGATGGACGGTTACAGACTGTAGTCTTTCTATTGCTCTGCATACTTTCTTAGCCCTGTTTCACCCTGTTCTTGGTCAGGACCCCCACAGAGCAGGTGTGATGTGGTGGTGGATCATCCTCAGTGCTGCAGTGACACTGACGTGGTGGTGGTGTGTTAGTGTGTGTTGTGCTGGTGTAGAGTGGATCAGACACAGCAGCAGCTGCTGGAGTTTTTAAACCCCTCAGTGTCACTGCTGCATTGAGAACAGTGCATATATTTTTTACTTTAATTACACCAGCTAAACAGTTTCAGTGATTTGGCGTGTTCTCTTCTTTTTGGGTTGTTGTTTGGAAGCGCCGGAGGTGGTCAAACTGTTACAGTTTCTGTTCAGCTTTAGTAAAGCAGAGTGACATCACCAGAGCACACCACAAGCCGACATTAGTCGAGTCTTAAAGTGCACTCTGTTCACTGTGTGGTGGGGATCGGCCATTCTGAATGTATGGAAAAGTGAATAGGACACAGCTGTTCAGTTGTTGTGGGTGCCCCCAGCACAGCGGATGAAAATATTTGTATGGTTTAAATGTGGAGAGGCAGTTAGAACAACTGGATGCTTTAGCCTTCGCAAATGCCTTTTCATTAATAGTAAGAGTGGCAAAATCTTTATGAGGAACATCAGGGGATCAGCTAAAGGGAAGTGTGTACGGTGTGTCCCTCTGGGGACAGCTTTTTCTCGTCTGAGAAGGCGTTTTGCTAGATGACAGGGCATTTCTGTGAGGATTTGATTGCATTCAGCCACATTAGTATGTGAGTTGTGTCGAATGATTAGTTATGGATCACAAACACCACTCAAACTCAGGTATAGCTCCAACACTTCAGAGGTCGCAGATCTTCAGCTCCACAGCCCAAGGCCTCTAACCCCTGACTCTTGATTATAGGCTGAATATCTGCGTTCACAGTGGGTGCACCTTAAAGTATCTGCATCCCCTGATGATGAGAGAGTGTCTGAAACTTTTGGCTGTCACCGTAGTGATACCAAACTGCACACAGGCTGCTAATCGGCAGCATCTCCAGCTTCTGTGCCATTAATAACCCAATCAAACCTGTCTAGCACCTCCAGCGATGTCTCGTTCCGCCGTCATGCAACGCTGCGCCACAGTGGCGAGCTCGTAAATACTTCGGAGGAGATGCAGATGTGTCAATTAAAGCTATGTGCACACACAGCCAGAACCCGCACACACAGAGACACAGACACACAAACACTCTCTCTCTGTACCCCGCAGCTCCAAGCTAGGAACAAGGAGCAATGTTTTTATTTATTAATTTCCCTCTTCCCTGGGATACAAAGCTCAAGGATATTCTCATTAACACATTAATGCAGCAGAAATCAGGCGAGTTTGTGGAGGGACGTCTGTGGGGGGCACAAAATGAAGAGACGGATGTGGTAGGAATGAGGCGGTGACGTGAAGTGTGAAGAGCTATGAGCTCGGATTGTTCCTGAAAGTCACAGAAGGGTAGTGATCGTGGAGGAAAGTCTTCCAAAGCCCCACCTACGAAGCTCAGGATTGGTTTGGGGTTCTTGGTGGAGAACCACGGATTCCAGCAAGCCATGTACCTGCCCATAACCTCCACGTCACACACTACTACTTCTCTGAGATCTGCCTTTATTAGCTCTAACCTCTTAGTAGGCCTTGGGAGCCTGGAGACGATGTCCAGAGGAGCACAGCTGTACCCCTCTGTTCACCAAGCAACCGTAGGGGCAGTGCTGTGCATGTAGTAAAAAGCCAGTTTAACACTGAAAAGACTAACACTGAAGTGGGTTATTACATTTGCAATATTTTTTATTAAAAATGTGCAGAGGCAGTTACAACAACTGGATGCTTTAGCCTTCGCAAATGCCTTTTCATTAACAGTAAGAGTTACAAAGTTTTTACGAGGAACATCAGGGTCTGCATCAGCTGAGGGATGTGTGTAATGTGTGCCCCCCCGTGACAGCTTCTACTCGTCTGGGAAGGCATTTTGCTAAATGATAGGGCATTTCTGTGCGGATTTGATTGCATTCAGCCACATTAGTAAGTGAGTTGTGTTGAATGATTAGTTATGGATCATAAACACCACTCAAACTCAGGTAGTGGTAGCTTCTAACCCCTGACAATGATTTAATTCATAAATGTATTTATTCATAAACAAGTATTCTTCCACCACACAGTGTACTGTTGCTAAGCAACAGGGGGGCGATACATAGCCACTCCAGTGCTCAAAATATGTTCACGTATATTCAGGACTTTTTTAGTTGAGTAGAAATACTTTTCTACATTTCTGTTCTATTCTTAAGACCAATTTATATTTCTGCGTCGACTGTAGTCTAACGCGCACCTCTCCAGAAATGTAAGGCGAAGCTGCAGGACGTATAGTGCTATCCTTGGGCTGTGTTTTTAGCCTTTAGCTCAAGAAACTGGCTGAGTAGCATTAGCATAACTGCACACTGTACTGTCTCCTAGTTTCATGCTGTTCTTTGATAATTGAATAAAACAATGGCAGTGAACTTCTGTTCAAGTCGTAATTCACATATGTGAGCAGTATTTGTAATAACCTGTCCTTCACCAGTGTCAACTCTGGTAGCTAAACACTAAACAAAACACCCACTCAATGGTTAGGACTGCTGTTTATATTAATCTGGAATTTAATTAATATTATATTAATCTGGATAATCACTTCACACCATTCATCCACTGTTAACCCACACAAAATATCAAAAGTTCACAGTTATTAGGCGCTGCACACTAGCTCACTACCAAGGTTTAAGACAGTTGTGCATTAATATGGAAATCAGATGCTGTGAGGCGCCATAGGTCTAACCTAGGCCACAACTATCTGTTTTATTACATGTACTTTGGTAGATTATACAGTTATAAGCATTCATTAATTCATTATCTGTAACCGCTTATCCAATTAAGGGTCGCGGTGGGTCCAGAGCCTACCTGGAATCATTGGGTGCAAGGCGGGAATACACCCTGGAGGGGGCGCCAGTCCTTCACAGGGCAACACAGACACACTCACACCTACGGACACTTTGGAGTCACCGATCCACCTAACAACGTGTGTTTTTGGACTGTGGGAGGAAACCAGAGCACCTGGAGGAAACCCACACAGACACAGGGAGAACACACCATACTCCTCACAGACAGTCACCCGGAGGAAACCCACGCAGACACAGAGAGAACACACCACACTCCTCACAGACAGTCACCCGGAAGAAACCCACACAGACACAGGGAGAACACACCACACTCCTCACAGACAGTCACCCGGAGGAAACCCATGCAGACACAGAGAACACACCACACTCCTCACAGACAGTCACCCGGAGCGGGAATCGAACCCACAACTTCTAGGTCCCTGGAGCTGTGTGACTGCGACACTACCTGCTGCGCCACCATGCCACCAGTTATAAGCAGCTACAATAAAGAAAAAAACAGAGAAAGCTTGGAACGAGACCATTAGAAACAAAACAATCTCAAATGGCCAACAAAGTCAGGGAAAAAGAACCGGGAATATAAACCAATAGTGAACACAAAACACCTGTGGAAGATTCAGACACGTGACAATGGGGTGTGACTACCAAAGCACAAGGATGGAGAACGTGAACAAAACATAGAAGCACAGAGAACAGAGACAAGAGAACCAGACTAAAACCAGAGGGTGCAGAACTCAGGAAGGAACGGAACGTCAACCCTGACACTGCTATGATTTTAGTGAGGCACGGCAACATTTTACTGGGGTACGTGTCACAGTCGTCCACCCTCACTGCTATTGTGCCTCGTAGACCTTTGGTTTACCATCTCTGACTGTGTGTGAGCTTAAGGTTTCCGTGTTCAGAGTCACGTGTGCATTGGGGAGTTAGTTCCCTGGAACGATGGATATGAGATCACTAATGATCTCATAGCTAGATGCAACCATATCCACACAGCAATTTTCAAACGTCTAGAGGGAAATCGGATGAACGGGTGTGCCCAAACTTTTGCCCGTCTGTTGTTTCCAGGCAGTTCTGTAAGTGGATGGGAGCCTAGGTGCAGGCATGTGTGTATTCCTTGCTCTGTGTGTGTGTCTGTGCACACCCCACTTGCCCCCCCACACCACATGTACAACGCACACACACACACATACAGCCTTCTAAGCCATGTCAGGCACAGCTCTGTGTCTGTGTGGGAGGGTAATGGTGGGGGGAGGTGGGAGTAGGGTAGGGATGGGGCGGTATTGTGGGGTGGGTTTTAGCGGGTGGAGGGCTTTTGAGGAGGGGAGGGGGGGTGGCCCAGGCAGGCGGTCGAAATGATGATGATGAAATTAAAATTCTGCAGCGGGCAGAAGGGGCTCGGCGCGTTTCCACAGCATCGATCCGTTCCAGCATTTGACTTTCAACCATGACAAAACTGTGGGCAAATTAATTGTTCTCCAGGATATTAGGCATCAGAGTCCATTAATCCTCTCTGGAGCGGGACGCCGTGTGAATACTAATCACTCGCTCACACTCATCCTCCTCCCCTCCTCCCTCCCTCCCTCTGTTTTCCTCCCTTTATCTCCTCTCTGCCTTTTCCTGCCTCTCGCACTCGTTCACGCTTCTCACGCGCCGCTCGCTGTCCTTTCTGTGTGCTTTCCTTTCTATTCTTCCCTTAAGAACAATTAATAACAGCAGTGTAGACACACACACACACACACAGTGTGCTTTAATATTAAAACAACATCCTTGTTTCTACCCTCATCGCCGAGTTCGTCAGCTCAGGTCACTTTGTGGTTCTACAACATGTGGTATCTGTTGCTCTGCATACTTTGTTAGCCCCCTTATTTCTTCAATAGTCAGGACTTCCACAGAACAGGTGGTGGTGTGTTAGTGTGTGTTGTGCTGGTGTAGAGTGGATCAGACACAGCAGTGCTGCTGGAGTTTTTAAACCCTGTGTCCACTCTCTCTCCACTCTGTGAGACACTCCTCCCTCGTTGGTCCACCTTGTAGATGTAGAGTCAGAGACAGTAGCTCATCTGTCGCTGCACAGTGTGTGTCGCTCGTCCTCTAGTCCTTCATCAGTGACACAGGACGCTGTCGGCTTGGGGGACACTGTGGGGTTTGAACTCCAGCAGGACCTGCTGTGTCTAATCCAGTTTTACAAGCACACAAACAAACCACCACCGCGTCAGTGTCATCACACCTGCTCTGCGATGATTATGTGGCTGCGTATCTCTATCAAGTCCTCACAGCAATGTTCCTGTATCTAGCTTAAGGTTCCAGCAGGTGTCCACATGGGCTGTGTGTGTAAAGTCCTCTGAATGTTTATGATGACTTCGTCTCTATCTGGATGAGTTTATTGCTCTGTAAAGATTCCATATCGACGCGCAGTGTTTTATAGGTGCTTTCTGATTGGTGTTAAATCTTTCCATTTGCACCAGGGGACTTCCACGGCAGCAACAGTTCATTCCCTCCGTCCCTTTTCCACGTGGCCTGCTTCCTGAGCGAGGGACACTTCGGAGGATATTGGCATTCTGGATTTTGACGGATTGCGGCACAATGGCCGCGGTAATTGCCTAACTTATCTGACTGTCAAACACCAACAGCACACACTCCGCACTCCAGTCCAGTCCATTATTATTGATGAAGAACTGTGGATATTGGGCAGGAGCTGCTCTAAATACTGCTCTAACAACAAGCAGTCATAAACATTCAGTACCCCCACCCCATCAGCTACTGAAATCACACACTCTGAAGACGAAGCACTGGGTATTTCTGATATACTTTTATCACTTCGTCTCCTACGAAAAACATATACCACTTATTCCGCATACACACACAGTGTAATCTCCATAAAGACAGTCATGTGATTATTATTATTTGTTGACGTAGCTGCCATATTGGAGAATGATTTTCTGATTTCAGAGAGCAGCACTAATGTAAACAGATGTGAAAGGCTTATAAATTTACCTCATACACAGCCCCTCCCCCGGCGCTGGAGAGAGTCTCACAGCACTTACAAACACAGCAGCCCACCACCTCTTAACGTCGGGAGGTAAAGGAGCCCACTGTATTGCTTCATGAGGAGACAAAGGCTGCAATCCTCTGTTAGCCACATTAGCATTTTCAGCATAGGATCAACATCAGACTTAAAGTTAAATAAAGTAATTCTCCTTGTCTGAAAGTGACAGTGATGTCTAAGAGATGTTTCCATGCCACAGCGAATCACAAATGTTTCCCTACACACTTCGTAGGGCACAGTGTTGGATATGAATGAATGGTTCTGCACTCATATATTGTGTTGTATGTTGGCGATTATGTTTAGTCAACAATAAGATTCACATTTCCCTGACTAATTAGTGTCTAATTACTGTCTGTTTAGTTTCACTATCTGTGATGTGCACTATGTAGGGCTTTGGGACCCGGCCCGAGCTTCTCTATTGACACAGATGAACAGAGCTCTGATATACGGATATTTCTTTAATTCTAACATCTAAATAAAGGGTAAAAGGAATTAAAGATGCTGAAAACCATAAACAATGAAAAGGTAGTGTTCCTTTAAAGAGAGACAGAGAGAAAAATTTAGCATTGTCTTCAGTAAATATGTTTCTAATTTTCTTTCTTCTGCCCTCTCCCTCTCTCTCTCTCTCACTCTTTCTATCTCCATCTCTCTCTCTCTCTCTCTCTCTCTCTCTCTCTCTCTCTCTCTCTCTTTCATTTCCTCTCTTTCTCTCTCACACTCTATCTCCATTTTCTCTCTCTCTCTCTCTCTCTCTCTTTCTTTCAATTCCTCTCTTTCTATCTCACACTCTTTC